>NW_015387068.1:55884-68026 GCF_001527695.2 Protobothrops mucrosquamatus | reverse complement strand
CTATTCTCCAAAGCACCTGAGGACAGTTGGAAACTTATCAAAGAGAGATCCTACCTAGAACTAAGGGGAAATTTCCTGACAGTGAGAACAATCAGTGGAATGGCTTGCCTCCAGAAGTTGTGGGTGCTCCATCACTGGAGGTTATTAAGAAGAGATTGGATAGCCATTTGTCCGGAATAGTAGGGTCTCCTGCCTGAACGGAGTTGGACAAGAAGACCTCCAAGGTCCCTTCCAACTCTGTTACACTGTTACCGTTACTGAATTCAAAGTGCATATTAAAGTAGATTAAATATTTTAAATATAAATGGTTTTACATAGTTGTGTTGAGTTTTGTTGAAAGGAAAAAGACATAGAAACAGCATGGGATGGTAAAGGCATGGGAAAACGGCATGATCTGGACATTAAATATCTTTTGCTTATCCTGTCAACTATAACATGTTATGTGTACAGATCTTTGTGCTGCCTAGGGAAGCCTACTTTTCTAGAAATGGGAAAGTCTATATTGCTCTCCTTCAGACTTCATAGTTAAAAATCTAAGTCAATAATTTCCTGGGTTCTTTTTGCCCTTTTCTTAAACTATTTTTAAAATATATTTTAGGATTCCCTCCACTTGCCAAAAAGCTCCCCTGAGTTCTAAATGTACCAATATATAATAGCACCATAGTCAAAAAGTCTTTTAAAATGCTCACATGCTGTTTCAGATTTAACTTGTATTCTCCGGATTTCTGTTGTGTTTCAACAAACTCTTAAAGGTTGCTCATCTGGCAAATATAGATCCAAGAGTTAGCCTTTTCCTGTAAATTCTAAAAGGAGCCATCCACATTAGGGAAGAGAGCAGCTTATTGACATTACTACGTATCAGCTGAATTCATGACTCGGGCCAATTGTGTCAGATATATTTTCAAGTAACAAGTATATTTTCAAGGAAGAATTCATTAGCATGGATTTGTAAGAAGAAAGAAGTTACAGAACCTGAACTATTTGAATTAATTTAATCTGTTTTGAAATAGTTTTGGAAAGAGGTTGGAGCCTAGGATACAGGGATGCTGAAAAGTAAAAAAAAAGTGGATTTCAAGAAAGATGGCTACCCCATTTTATGTTCAATTACATAAAAACCCAGACTGTTTTGTCTACGTATTTTTTTTAATGAACCAAAAACATTTTGAATGTAGGAGTTTATCATGGCCATTTTTGCCATGCAAATGCAACCCACAAAAGGCAAAATGCTGACATTGGCTTCTACCTTCTCCTCTAGTTGCCAAGATGCTTTCTGCTCTTCAGCTATGCCCCTTTTTTTCTCAATAGGTGGGCATACAGTCAAAGAAAAGGCTACTCATACCCACCGTTTTTATTTTCTAAGCATATACTGTATATCTATGAGAGTACAGAGGCGCCCTGGTGGCACAGTGGATAGAATGCAGTATTGCAGAGCAAACTCTGCCCATAGCCAGGAGTTCAATCCTGACCGGGTCAATATTGACTCAGCCTTCCATCTTTCCAAAGTCGTTAAATGAGTTGGAGGCAATATGTTGTCTCTGTAAATTGCTTAAAAAGTGCTATAAAGCACTATAAAGCAGTATATAAATCTAAGTGCTATTGCTATTGTTATTCTTGGGAAAAATACTGAAATTGTAGGCTGGGGGATTGCTTTGCAGCATGTCTGCTTTCTACTTTTTCAGTCTTTTTTTTTTAAAGCAACTGGAATAGAAAGCCTTTGGGGAACCAAAGATAGTGCTGGTTAGCTTTTTGGTAGTCAGGGTCACCAGACTGTCTGAACCTGAAAGAAGCAACATATTCTTTCACACATTCCTTTGTAATTAATCCTTGGTGGTAACAGACCTTTGAATTGTTGTCTTAATGGTTGCTCATAGAGGGAACGCCATCTTTTTCTTTTCTGTGCCATCTCATTCTATCATATCAAACTTCCCAATGCCATGACTAACAGATTTTAGGTAGACCAACAGATGCTTATTTTTTTTCTTTAATGTTACCGGGGGGGGGAGAATCCTTGGCTACCCCATATAACAAGACGATGTAGGAGATGACCAGACTGAGCCCAAGGGAGGGGTCAAATTCGTCATCAGTCTCCAGTCCTTCCGTGCCCACAAGAGGTCTAAGTCCAGCCCACCTTGAATTCTATCGACTCTTATCTACCATCTATTTGCTTTGACTATTAGTAATTCAGATTCTTGTAGAGAGCCTAAGCTTGCAATAAACCTTTCTTTCTATTCATTTGAACTGCCTGGACGTCCTGATTGTCCCATGCTTGACAAATGTCTCCTATCCACCCAAAAGTACAAGTAGTCCTTGCTTAATGATCAGTCATTGTGCAACTGTTTGAAGTTACAATGGCCGTGGAAGGGGTGGCTTACAGCCTGCACCCATGGCTGTTATAAATGATTGCATTTACACACACACAACCACATACACACATTATAGTCACATGATGGTGGGTCAGCTTTACAACTGGGTTCTGCAAGCATGTGACTGCGATTTGCAATGTTTTTTGCTGGTTTCTAGCAAAAAAAAAAGCCCATTCCAATGTATCAGTTCACTTAACAACTGCCACAAAAAAGGCCAGAAAATTACTCCTGATCACCTGTACACCTTTTTTGTTTGGAAGCCATGCCAGAGCCGTATCTAGTGCTGTGATATATCGAATGTAATCCAGATTCCTAGGAGGGGAGGGGCTGCTTTCCAGAGGAATAAGAGAAGTTTAGATAGTTTGGTTGGGAGGAAGAGAGTCGAGACAGCTCCTCCCTACAGTAGATGTTCTCAGAATAGGATGCAGGTAATTTGCTTCAGTTCAGCAAGATTTCTGTTTACAGGTGAGGACCAATAAGGGAAACTGCTTAGAAGAAACTCAGCATCTCTTTGTTTTTGGAGCCTGACATATAATCTATTTAAGCAAATGGAAAAGAAGTCTAAAAGAAGTCCTGTTCTTTGTCCAGAGCAGCTGAGACTCCTCCCTTTCTGAAAAATGAGTGATCTAGCATGAGCAGTTCACCCCTCTTACTTCCCCTTTCATACTGTTTGCCTCCAATTAACAAGCCAGGTTTGCCCCCCCCCAAAATGAGCAAAGCTCCCTGGAAGCTGGTTAGAGACAGAGACAAGAATGCACAAAATCATCTTTCTTTTTTAATCTCTGCGTAAGATTAAGCCCACAGAACATTGACACAAGGAGCAGCTAATTGCATACAGGAAATCCATGCCTTGTGTGGCATGAAATATAATTGAAGAGCTTATTTGATGGATCTGGGCATTGATCATCAAATGGCTCTCTCGTGAAGTTTGGCAGATTTGTCCTCTGATTTCTTCATACCATTTCCCACAACTTACTATAAAGTACAGCTATTCTGTGGCAATTAGTTATTGATCATGCTAATGATTTCCTTGGTGTCATATTTTTCACCATGGAGACAACAAGTTGGGTCAGATGGAGACCTGCCTTCACTCTGCCTTCGAGGCCTTTGGAGGAACAGGCCAACTTTGAGCTTTGTAACTGACTGATGAAGCTCATGGAAGAAAATAAATCGCTGGAATCTTGTTTCTGTAGGCATTCAGTCTGTCTGTCTGTCTCTGTCTCTGTCTGTCTGTCTGTCTGTCTGTCTGTCTGTCTGTCTCTCTCTCTCTCTCTCTCTCTCTCTCTCTCTCTCTCTCTCTCTCTGCATGTAATGTACAAAAGAATGTACAAAAGTCAGACCTCATGGGCCAATGGATGATCTAAAGCAGCCCCATCTGTGGGATGCAGGCAATACATGAAACCACACCCCCTCTGGTCCGCAGAAAAGCCTCACTCCACGGAACTGGTCCCTGGTGCCCAAAGGTTTGGGGACTTCTGATCTAAAGGAGACCATCTTACCAGAATTTGCAAACATCAGAGAAAAGGTTATTACTGTGCTTAGGAATGTTTAAAGGTCAAATAGGTAAGGGATTGT
The DNA here is from genome assembly GCF_001527695.2 of Protobothrops mucrosquamatus. Taxonomy (NCBI): domain Eukaryota; kingdom Metazoa; phylum Chordata; class Lepidosauria; order Squamata; family Viperidae; genus Protobothrops; species Protobothrops mucrosquamatus. The sequence goes on along the minus strand of NW_015387068.1, from coordinate 64,088 downwards.
TTAGAAGAAAATGGCAACCAATTCAAACATTTAATGTCGTTCATATCATAAATTATCTATGGGGGGTCTGATTTTTGGTACACCCTCTCTCTATAGATACACATTTGTATTAAAAGTAAAGAGGAAGCTTCAGCAGCATGTGGTCTAGGCCAGTGATTCCTAATTACATTATTAAATTACTATGCTTCCTCTTGTTAGAGGACACAACTCCATTGTTTTATATCCAAGGGGATCCAATTAATAGCAAACTGTTAGCTCCTCTGGTACAGATAGTACCTGCCTTGTATGGTCTCAGATTGCTGTACTCTGGCTCATTTGGAAAGGGCATCCCGCTGCTATCCTAAGAGATGTCAGAGAACTTGGTTCTCTTTCAGAGTAATTCATCTTATGCTGTTGATGCAAGAAATCACAAAGGGGTTGCCTGTTGACACACATTGTCCAGTTTAAGGACTGGAGACTGTATTCACAACAAGGGAGGGGGTGAAAACTATGCTGATTAAGACCACTTTTGACAATTAAAAATGATTTCAGTATCTTGTACTTTACAGTTTTTGTTACATTTTAATAGTGCAATTTTTGCACTGGAACAGTTGAGGCTGGAAGAGGGGATCTAACTCACCACCTTGTTTTAATTTCCCTAAGGACAGCTCAAACTCACCACTGATATTTCTTCCACAGAGGAAAACCCAAAGGAAAAAGTGTCAGTGGGCGCTAAGATGACATTTCATAAATGTCACAGGGTGCCAATAATATAAAAAAAAATCATCTCTTGTATTTTTTTTTTTTTAAAAAAACAACACTGCAATTTTCCAAGTCTTGGCTGGTAAGATTGTGGTCATCTCTTTTTTTTCTTGTTGAATTCTTAATTTTTAAAAAAGTGGAAGCGAGAGGGTGCCATCTAGTGGGTTCAAAGATGTCTCCATACCTGTGGTAGCCATTTGGCCAGCTCCTGCCCTATGGTGTCTATATGTTTTTAATCCTCCCAAAAGAAATAATAACTGGAATAATAATCAGGAAGTGGCATTTTATGGTGAGAGAGGAGAGCAAGCTTTAACCTTTTCCTCCAAGCCCTGTAGCCTTAATCCGATTACCTCCCTCTGCAGCTGCAACAGTAAAAACATGTGGGAGACCTCCAGCATTACATCTACTTACACTTGTACTGATGACACAGTATTAAGAAGGGAATAGAGCAAATGCTAAAAGCATTCACTTCTTCTTTTCCTCTCTAAAACACATTTTTTTTAAAAAAAATAATCCTATCATATATAGTACAGAATACCTTTAATTCTGAATTAAGAATTTGAGCCTAAAGAGAGAAGTGGTCATATGATTTATATGTTTATATCTTTATTTATATGTCGTTCACGTGTCTTGTGGTTGAAAATGTTAAGTCAAGAAAACTAGACTTTCTTTTCCACCTTGAAAGTAAGGAATGAACTTGAGAAAATGTGCCTTGTTTAGTCAGAGGCATAGAGGTAGTCCTCTACTTACAATCATTCACTTAATGACGGTTTGAACTTTCAAAGACACTGAAAAAAACGACTTACAGCGATTTTTCACATTTACGACGGCATTTATTTATGACGGTTACAGTATCCTGTGATCAGGTGATCTTTTGAGACCTTCTGACAAGCAAAGTCAGTGGGGATGCCAGATTCACTTAACAACCATGTTACTAATTTAACAACTGCAATTATTTACTTAACAACTAGGGTAAGAAAAGTCGTACAATGGGGCAAAATTCATTTATCAACTGTCTCATTTGGCAACAGAAATTTTGGGCTCGCTTCTGATCATAAGCCAAGGACTACCTGTACTAGAGAGGTGTCTTAGCAGAGAGAAGGGTTTATGTGTTTTATTATTATTAATTAACTTATTTATTAAATTTCTACATCTGGGTTCTGGTTTCCTGGTTTGTGGTGTTGCTCTGTGTTACAGAACGTTTCCTAGAGCCACTTAGCTCAGGAACCAAAACAGTGCCTTCCAAGTCACTAATTAGATAATGGTGTCAATGAAAGAGAAGAAAATAAGACATCAACTCGAAAGAAATTAGGAAAGGCTGAATTTTCTGTTTGATTGTATTATCATGGATTTCTTACAGAGGGGAGCTAGGTAGGAGAGAAGTTGTTGTTGAACGCAGTAGTGGTTATCATAAAACGTTTGGCTCAAAGGACCTTCTGATTAGGATTCCAGCAGCCCTGTATCCAACTGTCCCAAGTGCTTTCATTTTGCAGAATGAGTATTTTCATCTCAGGTGAGGAAAATCTTTGAGGAAAAGAATGAGGAGATCAGCAGATGAATCCAACCCTTGAGGAAATGAAGCCAACAGATATTGTGTGTGATCTAAAATGTACGCCAAGTGGCTCAGATTACATGTTGTCTCCTGGCATTATCATAATGAGAAGAGGCCATAGTACAGGGTTGCACTTTGTACCTGGGATCTTTTGTGTGTTGAAAATCCCACGTTCAACTCCTTATTCACCAGAGGGGTTTAGATGAAGAGTTGTCTATCTCCCGGAATATGCCTTCAAATCAGCAGCAACTATCTTGGGCAAGAGAGATAGTAGCACAATCTTAAAGTAAGCTTATTTTGGGGAGTCACTCTTCTTTGGTCTTTGAACAGTCCTACATCTGTCAGTATGTGGCCTTAGCCAGATAGCCAAGAGGCCCTTGCCTTAATTCAAGGACAGCTCTTGCTAGTGAATTTGCATTCATTCATTTACTCTGGTTTCCCCCTTCATTGCCTTCCGTATTTAATCCAGTCAGTTGATTTCATTAAAAATAAGTATATCACAAACAGAAGCATTTTTTTGCCAAACTGGTTTTAATGCAACATCTGCTTATAGGCGCCCGGGGGATCAAAACAGAGGCAAACTGCTTACTGTGTGAGAAATCGGCCTAGCACTGCACATTAATGCTGTGATGTTAGAAGTCACAGAAGTGCTGGAGTCTGGATGTGGATCAAATTGTTGTGCTAGTAATTAGAAAACAATAAGGGTACACACAGCTGAATCAAGATGTATTAAAAGCTGGGTAGTAATTCTCCTTAATACTGGCTGGAAGAAAGAAAATGGCAACGCATTATCATCTGCTCTTATTACAACACTTGTTTAAGTCATGGTGTGTTTGTAGGCCTTTTGAATTTTTTATAGATACACCACCCACTGAAGAAGAGCTGGCCCAGTATGTGCTTTGCACATATACAGTAAAATGTTTTTCATGGAAGGTGAGGGGAAGACAAGGGATGCCAGTGGTATATATACCTTATTATACTGCTTGTTTAATAGATAATAACCCCATAAAAAGGTGCTAGGCTTTGAACTATCACGTCAACAATGGACAATCCTGAATAGGATTCGCATCCCACACAGTGTCTGCTGGGATTCTGTGTATAAACAGGGCATGGTATCCTCCCGTCAGTGTGACTGCGGGATCTCACATCAAACTGTAAATCATATCATGACTGGCTGTAAGCTGAGAGCATATACCGGTCCAGGATCTGACTTTTTTTAAAATATACATGATGCTGTGCTTCAATGATTAGATGGCCCTAGACATTGGTATTTGAACATCGATCCTTTTAATATTCATATTTTATTGGGTTGTACTAATCTAGATGAAATGTTAATATATATTGCTAGTCCATGTATGAAATGCCATACACTAAATAAATAAATAACTCAAGATATTCCCCATGAATAGGCTACTTAAGATTCTGTACTTTAAACATTAAGAGTGATTCTTACTTGAAAGCATGTTCTCAGTATGGCACCGCTTTAAGCATATTACAAGGATAGATATTTGAAGGCATGATTAGGAGTAATGCAGGTTTCCAGTTCCCCATGCCTCCAGGCCTCTAGTGGAAATAGTATATACAATATAGAGATAGAGATAGAGATAGAGATAGAGATAGAGATAGATAGATAGATAGATAGATAGATAGATAGATAGATAGATAGATAGATAGATAGATAGATAGAGATAGAGATATATAGATACTCTTGATAAAAGGGAATCAAAATGTCAGGATTATTGGCAGTGGGGGAGGGGTATCTTTCAGGAAGCAAATGTAATATCCAAAGGTAGATGTATGGTGTTTTTTATATCCCCAGATTACCTTTTCTGTTTATTTATTTTCTATTTAAAGTATGTCTGAGTTCTGCAAAATACAGAGTGCACCCCATCAGGCAGACTATAGAATAGACTGTAGAATCAACAGCATCAGGAAGGAAAAATTATTTTTATCATTTAGACATAAGAGAGATTCCCCACTCTTCCCCTTCTAGGAACTAGAAAAGCCTTTTGTTTTGTCCTCCCCCCCCAAAAAAAAACCCAAGGGAGAAATTCCTAAAGGAAAGCTGGAAAAGAATGGGGTACACTATTTCCCCAAATAGCCAGATACCTGACTAGAATCTCTAGGAATCTCGGGGGAAATCCTGGTAAATTGAAAAGCAGAGAGAACCTCTTTTCTTCCTGAATAATAGGTACCACATTTAATAAAGGAATTGACATTAAGATGTTGATTTTTTTCTTTGTATAAATGAGGAAATTGAGTTTCTATTATCTGGAGGAGGAGGAGGAGGAGGAGGAGGAGGAGGAGGAGGAGGAAGAGGAGTGATATGGAATCAAGTCTTGTTCTGGGATTTTGGAACAGAGAAGTCCTATTTATTCTTTATTTACTATGCAATTTTATATACCAACCATTTCCAAAGAGCTTCAAGGCAGGTTGCTGTACAAAATAAAACAGGAATAGCAACAATAATAACCTATCCCCAAAACAGCCCACACACCATTAGGGCATATGCTTTGAATGATTGTTTTTTAAAAGAAAGAAAAATTGGGGAGTTCCATGTTTGAAAAGGTCAGTTACTCCTGAAATACAGAAGGAAGTTACTGAGGCAGGTAGAGAGAAGGCGTATCATTAGCTGTGAGGTTCTTGACTTGTATGGGATCATCTGTAAAGATGGGCAGAATGGGCCAGAATGGAAGAAACCATTCTGAAATCAAATTGTACACAGCTATAAAGATAACATTTAATTGGACCCCAAACCAAATCAGTATTTTAGTAACCCGAGTACCATTTTTTGGGTTTGCTCGGAATATGACTCAGTCATTTAAATTTTCCTTTTTTACTAAGATGTATTTATTGCAACTTCTAGAATATTTGCAATTGGATATTAAAAATCAAACAGGGATTTTTTTTCACTTTTGTAAAGTAAACCTTGGGGTTTTTTTATGCCTTATCAGATTGGCCTGTCCCCAAGAACAGCCGAATCCTTTAACCATACAACACAGCTAGGAGGCTGTGTTATAAAAATTAGTTCCTGTTTACATTTTAATCAGCATAAAGCAGCTTCATTAGGGAGAGTATGTCGAATGAGGTGGTGTCCGGAAGATAGGTGATAGTAGCAATAGCAATAGCACTTAGACTTATATACTGCTTCATGGTGCTTTACAGCCCTCTCTAAGCGGTTTACAGAGTCAGCATATTGCCCCCAACAACCTGGGTCTTCATTTTACTGACCTTGGAAGGATGGAAGGCTGAGTCAACCTTGTGTCAATGAGAATCGAACTGCTGGCAGTTGGCAGAATTAGCCTGCAATACTGCATTCTAACCATTGTGCCACCACGGCTTGAATGCCATATTAGCTTGTACTACTGTGTCTCTATATCCAAAGTAGGAGTACAGTTGGAAGAAAGGTTTTGGACCTCCAACCTTCCATGTTACGGGCTCATTTATTGCTCTCCAACTATACATTCACCCCTCCTGTGAAGCGTTTTCAATGCTTTTTAGCAATTTCACTTATGATTCTGCAGTGTCTGAAAGAGGAGGGACCGGTTCATGACAGACTATCCTTTTTTGTGAGTGATCTAAATTGAGAGCTGGTATGATGTATAGGATAGTATACAGAATGTGGACCAGAGAGATTTCAGTTCAAATTGTAGAAAAGATTAATCTGTCACTTTGATTGCTCTCATTTTTCTTCTTCCAAGTTCAGGTGGAAAAGAAATGTATTTGCTTTAGATACTGATGTGAATATCTTAGTTCTTGATTCAGAACAGTTACACTTGAAAATCCTTTTTTTTTAAAAAAAATTTGCAAAGCAATTTCTGAGTCAGAATAATGTGTATGAAAGCATGTGCATCAGAAAAGTGGACCAAAAGTGGACCATGTTTGAGAGCAAATGTTGCAAGATTGAATTTATTATGAAAAAAAGTCAAGCATTCACCAATATTAGGCAGAAGGGAGTCAAAATGTGTATATTTAGACAAGGTAATGCATATTTATTACAAAAATTAATTATAAGGTAAAATACGGTGCCAAATTAAAAGATTTGTCCCTTCATGTTTGCTCAGTTTAATTTCCACATCATTATTCTTCATAGCCAAATTTTCATGCACATTGCAACTAACATACATTTATTTGTGTACAGTTTTGACTCATTTGTTATTTCAAGCAATTTCAAATTTATGACATGTGCATTTCTGCAGAAATGCACATATAAGGAACCATGGGGTTCCTTATAAAGTGGCTGCAAAGATCATTTGATCCTTGCTTGGCTTATAGAACATTATATTTGAATTGAAGGTAGCAGTTCAGAGTCCAGGACATCTGTTGATTTCATTAACAACAGCATATTTTCATGCTAGGGTGATCAGTAGAAGCTTCTGATCCTCTGTTTTGAACTCTTGTGCCAAGCATGTTGCAAGAATGAACAAAAACTGCCACTGAGCATCCATGTCCCATTAAGTCACCGAAGAAACCAAATATAAAAAGAACGGCTATGTTGGTGTTAAGTGAAAGATGCTTGCAGCAATCCAGGAACAAAGTCTTTTTCCTCCTGCGCATTTAAATCCACGTTTTCAACTAAACAGCCCTGTCCAAGGTTCTCCAAGGCGAACAACTTATCTACATTTCTTCCCTGTAATCTCCAAATTTCTAATTCCATCTTAAATGCTCTCAGGGTTAGTTTTTCTTAATTATCACCCCGAAGGACTTTTTAAATTAAATGCTTCCATAAATCATAGAAAATAATACTCTCTTCTTTGTTTTTTTACTTAGCAACATTGCTGCATTCTGGGGAAAAATTAATAGGCTTGAGAATTACAACTTTTTAGAAAATTTAAATCAAGGGTGAACAACCGGTTTGCCCTGCCTATTGGTATGGGCTTGCACAAATACAAGACTGAAGAGGGGGGGGGAATCTGTTTTCTTCCCACATTATTTCTTCAGTGTTGCAGCAGCTCCTGATTTTCTAAAGGCCACAGACTTCTCAAAAAAATAACGATTTCATCAAAGGTTGCAAGGTCCAGCAACCTCACATCTATTCAGTACAGAAGTCCAAATGTCAGTTGTGAGGGGCAGGCAGGTAGGGAGACATGGACTCGTAAGGGGTCCTTGACCCTAACCCTAACCATCCCAAAGATGCTGAAAGATCACTTGTAACTTCTCTAGCTGCAACATAATCATCCTCCGGTGTAAAGGCCAGTGGTATTGGTTAAAATTTCTTTTAATGACCAAAGATTGCTGTTACTTTGCCTTCTGACAGTATGATCTTCCCAGATGTTTTTCTTGAAGCTGAAAACTGATTAGATTAGATTAGATTAGATTTTAGACAGAGGTCCCTATTTTATATTTTTTAAAGGCATTCTCAAATTTTATGTCATTTTAAGCATATGTTTTGGATCTCTCTAAGAATTTTGTGGGCTATATTCTCTATCAGTTTGCTGCGTTGTACTTGTTGCTTGTCAGTTTCATTCTACACCTGTAAGAATGAAATGATAATGCTAGAAACAAATGGGGAAGAAGCTTCTTCGATGAGAAGCGAAACATCTTCAAAGAGAAACCAGAAAGTCCAGTTGCCTCTTGAAAAAGCACCTTTGGGACAACCATGACCTGGATGACTGAGAATCTCCATAGACAAGTGGAGAAAAAGAAAAAGTGATTCAGATTCAAAAAGCAAAAGTTGGTTGGAAGTGTATATGTAAAAGATACACGTTGACCTAGTCTGCTTCTCCTTAAAGCAAACAGAAGCTTAGAAAGATAACAACTTTTTCAAAGCATCAAGTGCAACATGATCTTTCCTGCAAGCCAGAAATCACATTTCTCCCTTCCAATCAGCCCTGTTTCTTATTTTTCATTTTTCCCCTTGTCTCATACAAAAAAATCAGAAATGGAACAACGTTCCTTCCCCCCCCCCCCC
>NW_015387068.1:47684-55784 GCF_001527695.2 Protobothrops mucrosquamatus | reverse complement strand
GCACATACACTCTGCAAATTAATATTGGTTGCTGGGATATATGACAAGGAAGAAGAATCTCTTTGTATGAGATGCAAGGCTATATAAATTTGATAAATAGATTCATAAATAAGAAGTAGCACTTTGGCCTTAAAAATGATCATGAAAAGTATATTAATGTGTCTGGGCACTTAGGGGCCTAACATTAGACATTACTGCTTGTTTTCATAGTTAATCCATGTTCATATGCATTCTTGAATCTTCCCACCAACTTTTTTTTTCTTCACTTAAATCTTCAGTTTGCATAAAAGAAAATGTGTCGTAGGGCACTGTTGCCTTCTGTTTCTAAAGCAGCATAAAGTAATTTCCTTCCCTGTATAAGCCTGAACCACCTGTGACTCAGATAATCAGCAGAGGCTGTTATTCTTGTGTGAACCATCACAATCTCAGAAAACATCCTTGTTTAGGTTTTCTTTTCCCCCTGATAATAAAAAAAGGCAAGTTGTCAACGTTGACAGGCTTGGTTTTGTTTGGAGGGATCAAATATGCCCAGCCTTGTTGCAGATATTACCAGAGGGATATACAGTATATCTGGTCTAAAGTCATTCAGCCTTGCAAATTATGTGTGATTCCCATGCTCTTGGATATATAATTTTGAATCATACAAAGGCCTTGTAGTGAACTTGAGGAATCAAGGGAGGGAGACTTCCTATGCGTAAATGGTAAGTAATCAGAAGATCAGATGCCATGTGTAGCTACAAAGAGAGAAACCTGTCAAGCCATAGGGACCCTGGCCAGTAGAAATAGATCACTTTCTTCTGCAGTCATTAACAGCAAGGGATCAAGTGATCTGATCTCGCTCGTCACGTCTCCTTCAACCAGGTGTTCATTGTTGGGAGCAGAAAATTTGTTATCTGCAGATGAGCGCTCATTAGGAGGAATATGTGTGAAGAAATATGGCCCTCAGATCTTTGATTGGCTACCAGTACCACATTTAGGACCTTGTATGAGCCAAAGGAATCTGGTGGCCTGGAAAGCTAATCTGATTACTGAAGCTAAGACCTTTCAGAAGATATGCTGTCAATCTGATAAATTTGCTGATGGGACAGTGCATGTTTCCACCTTCCTCTTCCACTTGCCAGCTATAGAAACAGGCTACCAGCTTATTTTTGCCTTTCATCCCTTTAGTCTGCCTGTTTGTATCACACAATACTGTTTAGCATAGACTAATTTGGTTCCAAATGGGTCAACTAATACATTATACACATATCATATGCAAGAGGACCATAAAGGGTTGGGGGTTTGTGTGTGTTTTGGTTGGTTGGTTTTGGTTGTTTGTAGTTATATTGAACTCAAATCAGAATGCTGCAGGGTTTTTTCCCTACCATGGTCTTACAAGGTTTTGAAAATATAAATTATTAAAATAGGCAAATCTGAGAGCATTCTTAAATTATCAGGAAAGAGGTTCTGCTGACTCAAAAGAGTAAATTGTCTGTAGTTTTTAGGGAGGTAAAAAAATCAAAAAATAAATTCCAGCTTAGAGGACTGAAGAGGAAACGCACTGCAAAGTAATACATGACATGTAATTATTTTTCTGATATAAAGAGGTTATGCATGGGCAGGAAGGAATATTATACATATGTATCATCATTAAAATATTTAGTTCCTCGGGTGCAGGAATTACAGACATCATAAGCAATGGTCCTTTAGTTGATCAAATAATACTGTAAACCACCTGGAGTAAAGTTGGTGAATATAATAAAATGCAGATGAATTAGAATAAGCAGGCTTAAATTCTGATTTTTTTTTCCTGTACAGTGTACAGAATATAAATGGATAGTTATATAAACAGATGATGGTAATACTGGTGCTAATTATCAATATCCTGTACAGCACATTCCCTTATGTAGTCACATGAAATCTAGGATGGCCAAATTTGTGGTTTACATAAGATAATGCTTATCTGAGGATTGTAGTTTCAATATCTGTTTGAAACATCCTCTGTTTGAAGGCAGTGTGGTCCAACAATCATAAGAGAAAGTATGGGCTTTAGAATGGCTTATCAGTATGGTATTATACTGCCAGGATACATAAGATATGATGCTTTGCCAGTGCAGTATGGTATATCATGTTTCTTCTTTGTATATTAATTTCTAAATTTGCATCTACCCACCTCTCATCTGGTGGGCACAGTTACTGATCATATGGCTAAGCAACAGATTTTAAGAAATGTTCCCAATAAGATAACCCCTACTCTGCTTTGGATGCCCTGATTCATATTTTGTAAATCTTCAATGCCATATATTTATTTCCCAGTTGTATATATTATTATCGAAATGAACCAAATTGAATGAGTAGAGGTTTTAAGAATTGCTTGCTGGGTTTTCAAAACTTTTCCATGGTAGTACTTTATGGTATGAATACAAAACTCCATGGCCACAGAAAGAACATAAAAGAAGAAATTGGTATACAGGATTTTGTCCTACAATGAAAATTGTCAAACTCTTTTGCAGAGACAATACACATGTGTGAATAATGGTAGCACTATCAAATATTTATAGCTTTTTTCAAAAACATGTTCTATCCCAGATCCCTTCGCAAAAAAACAAATTCACAGTGCAAAGAAGCTGTTCCTTTCACATCCCTTCTGTAGTTATTTTTCTACCCTCTCACACTGAAGCTAAAAGAGACCTGCGTAATTCTATGACATGTCACAGAAGCACTGTCATTGAATTAAGGAAAGGTAATTTTCTCCCCATCTCCATGCTGGGGAGAGTGGAGACTGGAGTGGAGTGAGTGGAATGGAGAACGAAGGCATTGTAAACTTCTTCATCTTATGAATACAAGGCTTAATCAATTGGCATAGCAAGTATTCTATCATCTAGTGCACTGGCTGTTAGATGTCTACATTTCTAAAATAGTTTGAGCAACAAAAGCAGGAGTCTCTCTTAGTTAGCTACTAAAATTGGTGAAACAAGTGGTAGACAAACACAGCATGAAAATATTCATGGCTTGAATTCAAATGAAAAGCCATTCATTTTTGTTTATTCCAGATAAACTCTTTTAAGCTTTATTTGTGATTAATGACTTCCAGTTTATTTCAGGAATGATTTTCAGTTCATTTATCTTGATAACCTCTGCTGTAATATTGAGAAATGTTATCATCTAGTCCACTGATCATCAAAATAGGTATGACGAAAACACTTGATGAATTTCCTCTTCCCCCTGGCCCTATTCTTCAGTGGAGGTTGAATGTAGACATGTCTTTGTTTTACCAATAGTTTTGTGATTCTTCAGGAATAGGTCTGGCTTGCATTCTGTTCTAGCTATCTTCTGGGAGATCTAGAAGGTCAAATTAAAGTTTTAATTCTAGTAGAGTTCAGATTTTGCCTATGCAAGACTTGAATCCTACAATTCATATTTTCTACCAAGTATTAAAGGCATATGAACTAAGGTAAAGGTAAAGGTTAAGGTTTTCCCTGTCCAGTCATGTCTGACTCTAAAGCAGAGGTCCGCAAACTTTTCAGCTTTGCGAACCGGTGGTGGGGGGAGAGGGGATGGTTCTGTGCGAGCGATGGGCAAGCACACACGCATGCACAGCTTCATTTGCGTGCCGCTCACGCAAACAGAGCACGTCTACAAGCGCTCTCCCAGGGCTCGCGCAAGTGGGACTGCGAGTGTGTCCACCCCCTCCACAGCCCAGCTCCAAAAGGCTCAAGGCCCAGTAGTGGGCCATGGCCCAGGGATTGGGGACCCCTGCTCTGGGGGAGGGAGGTATTCATTTCCGTTTCTTATATGGCCAGCATGATTAATATGTCAAGGTGCATGGAGCTCTGTTACCTTCCCACCGAAGCAGTGCCTATTTATCTATTTGCATGCTTTCAAACTGCTGGGTTGGCAGGAGCTGGGGCAAGGAACAGGAACTCACCCCATTGCGCAGCACTTGGGACTTGAACACCCAACACAACTGACCTCAGAATTGGAGGGAGGCAGACTCAGTGTTCTCCCTCCCAACAGACTGAAAGAGACATGCTCCCATATAGTGATTTCTCTCATGTCACATCCTATCTTGGATATATCCTGTTTCCTATAACAATGGTTGCATTCTTAAGGGAATTCTACTTGGCTTGGCTTTTAAGCTATGTCCCTTCTCTAATCCTTGCAAAACAACTGGAAGCTAACTTTTACATTTGTAAACTTCCTATCCGCTCCTTTTTTTTTTTGTCCCCATTGCTTTCTATTCAGATTTGTTCAGTTCGTTTTATAGTATGTTACCTGTAGGTTTCAAATGCTGAGAATAGCAATGAACTGTTATGAGTTAATCAATTCAATAGACATACAGGAGGATTAAAACAGAGCCCTGGTGATGCAGTGATTAGAGTGCAGTATTGCAGGCAAACTCTGCCCATAACCTGGAGTTCAATTCTGTTGGGCCTCAAGGTTGACTAAGGCTTCCATCCTTCCGAGGTTGGTAAAATGAGGATGCAGATTGTTGGGGGGCAAAATGCTATTACATTATAAACCACCCAGAGTGTGCTGTAAAGCGCTATGGAGTGGCATATAAGCCTAAATGCTATTGCTTTTGCTAAAAAGAAAATACTACTGGTAGTCCTTGATTTAACAACCACAATTGAACCCAATATGTATGTTTCTAAGTGAGACATTTGTTAGTGAGTTTGCCCCATTTTACAGCTTTTCTTGCCACAGTTCTTAAGTGAATCATTGTAGTTGTTAAGTTGGTAACACAGTTGTTAAGTGAACCTAGCTTCCCCATTGACTTTGCTTGTCAGAAGGTTGCAAAAGGTGATCACGTAACCCCTGGGAGTCTGCAACCATCATAAGTATGAACCAGTTGCCAAGCATGGGGATGCTGTGGCAGTCGTAAGGGTGAAAAGCGGTCATGTCACTTTTTTCAGTGCCATTGTAATTTTGAACAGTTGCTAAACGAACTGCTATAAATCAAGGACTATCTGTACTTAATACCACTTACTATCCCATCTCTCTAAGTTGCCACGGTACCTGCAATACCAAGAATCCCCTTTGGGGATGCAAAAGAAAATAAATACTTCGTGCTGGAGAAAGAATATGGCAAAGGGCATCTTATACTGTACTGCGTCATAGGACCAGTATTGGAGAAACGATGTAGCAGAAAGTGTGCTTGTACGGTATTACAAACATGCAAGCAAAACATCAGACTCCACATGGAGATAGTTATTCAGGATCATAGTTACAAAGCAAAGAAGAACATACTCAAATTCAGTGCTTTTCTTTTTGAAATCAGTAATTGGAATAGAAACATGTCAAACCTGTGAGACGAAGTTTAAAGATTGGGACTCTCTAATTTTAGTTCAGATGTACTTAGTGGGAATCTTTTCTTCCTCTTATGGCAATATGCATTATGCATTTTGATGTCATTCGCATCCAAAGTGTGATAGACTCAAATCCTTCTCGACCATTATTAAAAGCTAAATATTCCTCATGTTCAAAATTTCAACCTTTTTGGACATTCATTTTTAATTAGGGAAATTCCATGATGCAGGGTTACATGGAAATCCATTCTCCCATCTCCTCCCAAATAGCAACAAATTTTAACAAATACACACACATACAACTCCTAGTCTGCGGACCGACACTGGGCCATGGCATGCCAGAAAACGGGCAGCGCAAACAAGTGAAGCTCCTTCTGCGGGTTGAAGGCAGCCCCCAAAACCAGCCCCCCTCCAGTCTACAGAAAAACCTCTCTCCACAGAACCAGTCCCTGGTGCCCAAAAGGTTGGGGGCTGCTGATATAAAGGGAAAAGGAAAAACAATGTGGAAGCATAGAAACCAGTGGGAGCAAAAAAAAAAAGGGATAGTATCTTTACAAAGTCTGAAAACACACCTGAAAACCTGAGGGACAACTATTACATTGGCATAATTCTATGACCAGAAGCTGGTCATTTGGAACTGTAAGATAGGTAATTTTCGTGAACAGGGCAAGTTAAATGTGGAGTGATGGCAATGTTAGCAGTCAGAAATCTTGCATATGTGCCATGTAATTTTATTTCAGGAAGCCAGGCTTCTAGATGTGATCCCTGTATTTCCAGCAAAGGTATTCCCTTTGTGTAGTGCTGAGATGTCCCTGTATCGTTGTACCTTTGGATTGATTTTTTTTTAACACTCACATGACATTTGATTTAATCACAGAATATGAGCACAGAGTGACTCTTGAAGCTATAAATCCTTTCGCAGGAGAGAACAGCTTTTCAGTCCAAAAAATAATAGGACAGACTTTTCAAGCAACATCTGCCATGACAAAAGGAGTAGGTAGGTCAAGGTACATAAGGATCAGAGGAAAATAGTTTTGTGGGTTCGTGATTGCCTAGTTATGTTTTTTTTTCTTAGTGTCTGGGAGGGAAATAATTTTCTGCTTCTGAATTTCAGTCTACAGTCTTTGATCTGTGGTTATATTATTCTTTTTAATGAGTACAGATTCCATAGTTAGTATGGTTATGGAAACCCTAAGAATATATTCATAAGTCTCTTTGTATTAATGATATCTGCCTGCTTTCTCTTGTTCTGACATTTCTTGTATTTTTGCAAAAAAGACTCTTTCTCAGTGCAAATCTAAATAATTTCTATTTTATATGACTGCCCTTATCCACAATGCAACTTCATAATAATCATAATAATTTAATAATTTATCAAACTTGTATGCTGCCTGACTCTCAACAGGTCTGTGTGGCTCTTTGTTCTAAAACACAGCTTTTCTTGGCAACTGGACTGTAAATCTGAATCATGGTCCCTAGGTGCTTATTTGGTTGAGTCTCATATCAATTTGTTCATTTTATCACAGCCTGATAAGTTAAGGCCTTTTGCAAAGGGCAAGACAGATGAATCTCATATAGGTGTAACCAGAAATAGGAAATAGCAGGTATTTTAGAGAATGTCAACGGATTAATTTTGGAATTTGGCAGTATAGGAGCAGAAAGGTTGAGGACAATCCATATTGATGTTGGAGTAGAAGGGAAATAGATTGCTTACAGTTAAGAGAGTAAATGTAACATATAACTTTAAGTTTTGATGGGATTTCTTGCTTGCTTCTTTGCTTGCTAACAAAGCTTGGCTGAGGTTCAACATCATTGGTTGATTTCACTATTTGTCTTGTCAAAAGCCTTTTGAAATATATTTGGGTTAAGCAGGGAGAACAACTACATTTTACCCTAGTCATTGTATCTTTTTTTAAAATAATAATAATAATAATAATAATAATAATAATAATAATAATAATAATAATAATAATAATAATAATAATAATAATAATTAGATTTTGCTTTGCTTTTTTAACATAACAAATGTGTTCTGTTAGGCTCAGGAGAAATCTGTGATACTTAGGAACAATTTAAGTGACAAAAATGCCTCTTTTAGAGCAGAGGAATATGGCACCTGGGACTGAGAAAAGCCTGAGAATAAAATGATGGACCCTGGAGCTGAGACGGCAGGTCTAGGAATGTGTTGAAGTCATAGAAAAGGGATGATCGTCATGGGAATGGAATGCTTTCAATTTGATTTAACATGCCAATCCCAATGTTTTAAGCTTTGCCTATAGGCCTGGCCCTTTCCCAGCCTGCCAACTAATCCCTTATTACAGTTGCAATTACATGTATTTCTTCCTCTCCTCTGTACATAAGGTAGCATAATTTCTTTTTATAGTATGTTTCTTCCTTTCCCCCCCATGTACGATGTATTGTGGCCCAGTAAGGATATGTGGTTGTTGTTGTTTTATTTCGGTGCCGCCCAGTCATGTCAATGCTTTTCAGGAATGGGGCACTTGTAGTATTTCAGTTATTGCTGCACTCAGTGTCCCAGCATTTCCATTGGCCATTATGGCTGAGATTTCTTGAAGCTGTCATTTAACAAGATTTGGAGAGGCCTGGGGTTACACCATATTTTATGAGATAATAGGTAAGCTGTCAAAAGAAAAGAAAAATAGAGACTTCCAAATATGGCAAAGAACATATAGAATTTTTCAGATAAAATATTGAAAAGCGTTCAATATAATTTAAACGTATTTTAATGTAATTTTCACTTAAATTAGCAATTTAATAGCACACTGTTAGGGATACAGGCATATATTCTGTC
>NW_015387068.1:38511-47642 GCF_001527695.2 Protobothrops mucrosquamatus | reverse complement strand
CCATGAGACAGGAGAGAAAGGCTTTTCTCTGGGAACAGCTTGAATTATATTTCAGCAAACCAAGGAATTATGTTAGAATTGATAACACACTTTGGGGAAGGGTCAAATAATGCGTACATTAAAAAAAATTACAGTTTGGGGATGATTCCACCTTAATCTTTGAAGCAAGCTATTTTTTGTGCAATTCTCCTACAATCCTTAGTCACAAAAGCATCTCTTTAGTTCATGCACAATAAATCAACAAATGTTTAAATGGCTGCAAAACTCTTGTTAAAGCTGTCATTGACCCACAACAGAACATGTTACTTCTGAATTGTTACTTCTGAATTGTAAAATGCTCAGGTGTTTTTGAAATATTTTAGCTTTCTAACACATCCCTAATAGTTTGATTAGAATGGAGCTGTTTGTTTTTCTAAATGGGCTGAAAAGAAAGTAATTTCTATCAGTGTTTTGTTAATAGGGCTGTAATTTTGCTTTGTATGGTGTGTGTATAATAATACCCAATTAGTAAGTTTCCATAATGCAGAAATAATTCTTTTAAAAAGATATCTGTACAAATATATTCCCAGCATATTCTCATTGCTCTCTAAAGAAGCTGATATTTATGTCACTGATGTCACTTTTCAATTATTTGAAAATAAAGCAGGCAAATGTCTTTGGAGTCCAGTGGATTATTCTTCTTTGTACAGTATCATCAGATAGAAGGATGGCTAAATCTCATTAACGTTGGGAAAATGTTCTTTTTTTATTTTTGACATCATGTCCTCTCTTGGATGATCTTCACATGTTATAACCTCTGATAACCTCCAGGGAGCAATAAAAAAACCCAAATTTCTGTGGTGATGCCTTCTTTCATAGATAAATGTGGCTAAAATCAAGCATGAATTAGAGGTATCTTGAGGGTGTTGTAAGGCATTACAAAATATTTGGTAGATAAAGGATTTCCAGTAGTACAAGCAACAATAATTTGTGACTGTTGTTTTATGGGACCTGTTCAACTCTTAGCAGTAAATTACGGTACTTGTTATTTCTGACAAGAGAAACAAGCAACACTTCATAGATATGCTTGCAATTTTCTTACAGAGATGAAATCACACTTTGCTTCACTCTGTATATATTGCAGACACTTTGATTATTTGAATAAACAAAATACTTTGAACTTGGCAAAAGACAATATTTTTCTAAAATAGTTTGGCGAAATCTATCCTGTACAGTGGAAGAATCTGATTAATATTAAAGTCATGCAAAAGTCAGTAGGTAAACAAAAATAGCTGATTTGCAAAAAATGTGGTAAGATCAGGATTTTAATAAGTGAAAACCAGCGTTATCATGTTACTTCTGAATTGTAAAATGCTTGGGTGTCCTTGAAATATTTTAGCCTTCTAACACATCCCTCATATTTTGATTAGAATGAAGCTGATTGTCTCACAACATTTCTACTCTGGTAGTTATTACCTTGACAGTAAATGTAAATCAAAGTAACTTGAGAGGCATTCCTTAATTTGTTTCTCCAAAAATAATACAATATTTACTATATGAAATGGAATAAATATAACATGCAGATAGAATTTGTATTGTTATTTGTTAACTGCAATAAGGGATTTAAAAAGTTCTTTGAAAATAATCTCTTAATGCTAGGTTATTTGAATTTAATTATTTGGAAGCATTTTTTTTTACTTTGTGTGCAGAACTTTTACTTTTTTTGTGTACATTTATATTCTAACATCTACAAAAAGAACCTCTGGCTTCAGGACATATACAGGTTTTCTTCCCTTGAGTTTATTAAACTATAATGAATTCTAAATTCCAATTACTTCCCAAAATATATGTTTATTTTTTCATTCATCCCTGCAGTTCAATCTTCATTAAATTGCCAAAACAAGATGAAAGAAAATTGTGCTCACATTTTCATGTGAAATTACCCAATTAGCATTTTCAACCTATATGTCAGGAGTTGACAATGTTTTGATTATAGATGGCACTACAGATTGATAGAGGTTCTATGGCAGATACCCTCAGTTTGATTTGGAACTGGGCTTTTCAAAACTAAATGGTTCAGTCAGAAGAATGCTTGACTTTTCCTGAACTCAGTCATAGTTTAGATAGCATCCAAATGTAAATAGATGTGAGTTTAAGAGTTTCACTTATCACAAAGCTGGCCACGTTGGCAGTGGTAATCATGGAAAGAGCCCTCATTTTTAATTTTCTGCTTTTTCTTCTTGCCTCTCACCTTCAGATACGGCATTCTGTGCCAACATGAAGCAAAGCAGGATGAAGAAAGAGGTTGACCTCCATTTCTGGTGCTACAATGACAGCTAGGGAGATTAAACTGATATGAGCAAAAAAAAATTCCATTTTAGATTCTTGTCTAATAAAGATAGAGTGATAACTATGGATGATAGATAGATTTATAATTGGACGTAATGAAAGAAGAAACAGCTTCAGAGCTCTTTTGAGTAGGAGCAGAGAAAAGCAACAAAATTGACCACCTAAGTCTCAACCGGCCAGATCTTACAAGGACAAATATGCTGTGGTTTCACTGGGCTGCCTAGTTTTTGTGAAGTAGTATATCTTCCCTTCTGGCCCAGAAGCAGAAATTGTAAAGAAATAAATACCAGGCTTTATATAGGCTACCAGACTCAGCCAATCCAAATATGACTTCCCCATCCTCCATGTTATCACTCATTTTAGGCTTTCTGTCTGTGACTGTCAGCAGGACCACTGTTTGCATTGTCTCTCCATCCCCCATTCAAGTGTATTGAAGGGCCAGCATAACAGATCAGATCAGGCAGTAGAAAGAGATTGATGTATTATTCCTGCATACACACCTTTTCATTCCTCAACAGTCTGCTAAGAAAAGTGTGGCAAACTTCCTGACATCACCAATTCACATTTCAAAAAGAGTCTCATGATATCAATGAATGAAGAAACTAAGATTACAAGTGTGATGAGATTAGAAACGTGAGGCTAAACTGAAGTAGTACATCATTTATAGATATTTGTATAAAAGAGCATATTCTCTTGTTTTCTTGAGATTTTGCCCTAACACTGTCGAAAAAGGCAGCAGCAGTGCCATTTCAATAGGAATTATGTGGAGTTTGGTGCATTTTAATCTATTATTCTATAAAAAGCTCAATGGTAAAGAATTAAGAATTACATTATCACAAAGCCTTGGTGAAACTCACGGCTTTTTTTTTTTTTTAAATGAGCATCTTAAGTTAATTAATCTAGCCTCTCTCCACTTCTGGTGTAACTTTTTCATTCCAGTTAATTATGCCTGAAAGAACTCTAACACTAGGAATGATTTTATTTTTATAAAATAACATTGTAAAAACTATTAATAGCATGACAGAAGAGGAAAAAGGAGGAGAGGTTTCAAATTAATCTATGCAATATTTGCCCTCTTAATAATCTTCATTATCACCCTATTGAACAAAAGCTACTTAGTATTTATAATTTGGGAATCTATCATCATATATTGGCCCTAACTTAGTTTAAAGATATATTTTAATGATTATGGGTTAATAGTTCACTGAGTTTCATTGCTAAATTCCAAGTCCTTGGAATTAAAGGAAAATATAAGATTTACTTATGATGTCTCTGCCAAGCTAAATATAACTGCCATTTGTTTCCTACACTGTGAGAAATGTAGTTTAGTCTTAAGAAATTGAAGCGACTATTCAGGCTTCAGTAGATAAGCAAGGACAAAAATTCTTTTATAATTGAGAACTCCATTCTGCTTAATCTGATGGGAAGTAAAAGAAGGGAAAGAAGAATGATCTGATATCCTGTTTATGAAAATAGGAAGAAATATTGTGTTTTTTTTCCATTTGATCTGCATTTAGCAATAGCAATAGTACTTAGTCTTATATACCGCTTCATAATGCTTTACAGCCCTCTCTAAGCAGTTTACAGAGTTGCCCCCCAACAATCTGTATCCTCATTTTACCGACCTCAGAAGGATGAAAAGCTGAGTCAATCTTGAACTGGTGAGAATCGAACTGCTGGCAGTCGGCAGAACTAGTCTGCAAAATTTATTCTTACCACTGCGCCACCATAGTTCATAACTTTGTAATGGGATATCATTGAGCATAAAAGTGAAGGCTAGACAGACAAGTCTGTTTCTGAATAGTTAAATTCAGAAGCCAAATGCACAGGATTTCAGTATTAATTCAGTTTGTCTCTTTTCTTGTTGAAGTTGTTGCAGTTTAACAACATTGATATTTCGGTTCCACATCTGGACCACTGAAAGGTACCCATCAGTCTGCATCTTTTTGAGCTGAGCATTGTCCTACAACATCTGGAAAAAGCATATATTCTGAACGATGGCTGTGTCCATGTTCACTGAAATGGTGAATCAAAGCTAGGATTAGACCATCTCTTTCCCTTCTTTTATTTTAACTGAGGATAGCAGAGAGGAGGGACAGAGGAAGAATTGTTATAGATTTGAACTGTTTTCTTCATCTTCACAGGAAACTCTAAACTGGTTCCAGAACAGGGGATGTGATAATTATATGTGACTCTTGTTTTTCTGTAATTGTATCACAGCATGTATTGTAAACCTGGAAGAAAAATTGTAGTGCTGCTATTATATTAAAGCAGAAAGCTTCTTAGCCGTATTATCTCCTTTGAGTCTCAACGAGAGTAATGCACTCAGCATTGTTACCATTTCTCCAGTTAAAAATAAATCTATAATTCATTGATGACTAGCACAGCAGATCTGATGTCTGTCCATTAACCAGGAGGAACCTTTTTGGCCCTCACAAGAGCTGATTAATAGCTGGAATAGCCAATATTCACTCTGTAAGTAGGACTAGGCTGCAAGAGGGAGCAAGGTCTGTGGCAAGCAGTGATGATCCATGAAAGGTTGAAAGGATATTAATGATGGAAGAGCTTGCTTAATTCTTTTTTGGGTGCAGTCCAAAATAGAGGGCTTGTCTGACCAAGATGTACGTGTCACTCCTTTCAGAGATTTGACCTTTTGTCAAATTACTCATTGCTCACATTTATTCCCACACCCTAAGCATTTGGGGATTTCTGTCAAGCTCGCTCTCTTTGTTTTTTGCATTTTCTCCAGCTGCTGAAGATTGTCTTTTCCAGGGGGGAAAAAAAACCCCTTTCATATGTGTCCTTCTCTCATTTAGGCATTCCTAAAATTGCAGTCTTTTAATCTTCAAAGCGATTTTCAGAGACAGTTAATAGCACAGCCTGACTTCTTTTGTATATATTCCTCCTTCTTGGACTCTCCAGTCTTTGTCTTGATTAGAGAGAGAAGACATGTCTAGAAATTTCAATACGAAGCTTTATTTGAGTGCAAAGTGCAAAAACCTGATCGTAACATTTTAAATCTTAACTTTGGCTCCATGGTTTTTTCTGCCAAAAGTTCAGCTGCATTCATGCTTACCTCGCTAGCTTGAAATGCTAGGAGGAATTACATGAAATCTGTAGGCAGTTTCTTTCTCTCTTTTTTTCCCCTTCTCGTTTTGTTTCCATGAGAACTCATTATTTTTCCTATGTCTTTGATGAAATAATCTTTGTAATTTGAAAGGCTGTTATAAAATTGTACGTAATTAGAACTCAATCCAGCAGAGCTGTCATGGCACTTAGCCTAATGCAGTTCAGGTATTGTCTTAATAGGGATCTTGGGTTCTTCTTAGCCATTTTTCCTTTAGATTACCTATAGCTTTCTGTTACTCCCAGTACTATATCAGTACAGAAGCAACTACTGGTCTTTTTCCCTGCAGCACCTGTCCGATCCTCTTGCCATTATTATTTCCAGCCCATTTCCAGCCTAATCTTCCTTTGGTGGTGAGACGTGTTTTCTCCTATCATCACTTCAAACCCACTTGATCCATTCAGCTATGCTTCCCTATATTATCTTTTTCCTGCCAACAATACATTTGTTGTTTTACAGATTTTAAACTCACTGACATGGATCAAAACAATCCCCCTGTGAGTAGAAAACACTTAAGCTTCTGCAGGAAAGATTGCCAATTCTTTTCTCTCCAGCACCTCCCTCCCTCCCCCACTTTCCATTTATTCCCTCAACAGCATCTGTTTCCATCGAAAGCTATAATGGAACATCTGAAGCCCTGTAGATCTTGTTTTGATGGCATGAGGCTGCGTTTTGGCTGAGAAGAATTAACACATTTATTTGGCTTCCTTTCTACTGAAAGAGTGAGATCCCCGGCTCTAAGGACTGGTTTTGTATAATGCAATGCAAGTATACCAAGCACCCTGAAAACATCCAATTTTCCTTTGCTGCGAATGTATTAAAGAGTCTTTCAGCAGCCAGTGTGCTCATGAAAAGTACACCAGTTTGCACAGGATAGGAACTCTCACTCAGTTTTGCTGAGCCTGTGCCTTATACAGTTCTACAAGTATTAGACTTTCCATACTGAATCAAGAATGTGATACAGTATAAACCATCAAATGGAATACAGTAAAAAGCCTCTAAGTCAATTTGGCCATTTGTACACATTCACAAAAACACTTCTTCGGAATTGATTTGGTAAATGCAAATAAAATCAGTTCAATTTGAGTTTTCTACTTGGATCTCAAACCAAATTGGACTTATTTTCTAAACGGGTTTGAATTGTTGAATTTAATGAGATTTCACCTGATTTGATGTAGGTATGCTACCTAGTACAGCTTCTTCTGCATCAAACTGCTTTTGAGCCTTAAAGGGTCTCCTAGAACAATGTGGAATATAACACAGAAGGCTGGTAAAAGTTGTATACTGAACACATGGACGTACCTTGTGAAAGTTGTATTCAGAATCAGCCATCTATTTTCTGGTCCATATGGCAGGGGTGAGATTGGTCTGCCCGTAGACAGTGTATATAGGCTGTATGACCCTAATCAAATCACAGGCTTTCTTGTCTTCTCTTCCCCTCAATTAGAGTTCAAAAAATTGGCAGTCCCAGTTGAACTGGAAAGGGACTTTCGGTAATGGAGGATTTCCTCAAGGCTACCACTGAACATTTTAGGAATAGGAACAATTGTTGCTCCATCAATTTCATGGTGCAAATTATTCCTAAGGAAAGATCTCAATTTTGCATTTGGAAAGTTTTTTTAAGTGCAACCAGTAATTTGGGGGCATATTGTGTGAATGTCTATATATACAATGAACATTTAAGTTCTGCTGTTGTAATATTATTGTTCTTTAATTTTGATATGGGATTTGTTTGATGTTGTATTTTTCCATGCGACTCATATAGTTTTTTTTTATTGTACTGGCACACAAATACGCTAAATCAATAAATAAATTTACATTTGTTCAGGGTGGGATATGGATGTGAATGCGTTTGGATACATTAGAGAATGTATCTACAAGAGAGAAATTTCTGAGTGGAAGTTTGCCTACAATTAATATGCAACCCTAGGGCTGAAAAAGTTGGATAATCTTGGTTAAATCTGAATAGCAAGGAATAGATTGAGAACAATTTTCCCAAAGCTGCCTGAAATACAGAAGAAAATGTTGTCATGGTTTCCCCATCCCAAATCTATCGAATAAATATGAATTTTAAAGCTAGCCAAATTATTTTGTCACACATAACAATTAAACAACAACAAAACTGTTCAAAACCCTCTTCCTGTTTCCTGACACTAAAAATCCAGCAAGTTAGTTTAATAATTCATAATATATTCCTCTTTCATTACACTGAATTTGCTGCCTTGAGGCCTAATGATAGGGCCAATCATTTTCCCGACATATTCCCAGTGATCGTGCTTGACACTTCAGGATCTTGCAAAGATGCTTGCCTTTCCCTAAGGAAATAACAGAAGTAAAATAAATGTTGTAGGCGCAAGATATGCTTGCCCATTTTCCCTGGGTCATAGAGTGATATTGGAAGATTGTTTTGTAAAATCTATATCTCCCATCAAATCCCAGTGTGTACCATGGCCTCCTGCAGGCCAGTTGGTGAATGGATTTCCACAATTAGAAATTGCTTGTTTGTTTTTCTAACTTGAGGTAATTTAATGTGTAGAAAAGATGAATCCTTATTATAAGTTAGGTATGGATGAAAATTTGGAAGCCAGAAGTTTTGAATAGGGAAGCCCATAAGCTCTGTTCTTTTGGTACTATTTTAAAGAGACCTATTATCATCATAATGCTTTCTTGAAAGCCTTTAGACATCATTATTCCATTAGGGAAAAAAATTAACATATTTCAGCTGAGATGCTTCTGGCTGGAGTTTCATGGGGTGGGGGCAGACAGAAATAATGTTAAACCCTCTCTAAGCCTTCTCATTAAAGGTGACTTCCACCACAAACAAAATATATAAAACGAAAAACCATAATTAAAGTATCACATTAACTGGTTCCAAATTTGACATTAAATATATATTATCAGTATTATGACATACAGATTGTTATCAGGAAATGTGAAGGGGATTTATTATTTTTGCTATTATTAACTGTTCATAACAAAGTAAAGCCATAGCTGCTAGTTCTTATTTTGTCAGTCAAAGGACCAGCATAGAACAAAACAATTAATGAACTGTTTAAAAGTAAACAATGAGAACCAAATATAAAGCATAAGCTAAAGAAATGGTGTGGAATATTATTAGCACCATTATTACCAATGTAATCTAAGTAGCTAGAAGTAAGAAAATGTTATTTATCTAAAATTTAAAGAGAAGATAAGAGCACAATTGAAATATATTGTATATTGTTAGTTGTTATATGAGAAGAAATATAGGTAATAAAAATGGTCTCCAGGGGTGTGGATGCACTGTAGTATTTGTATTTTTTATATTTTTTTATTTAGATGTATATGTGTTGTATTATTTGTATTATTTATATGCGTTGTATTATTTGTATTTGAATAAAATAAAATTTAAAAAATAACAAAAAAAATAAAATTTAAAGATAGAGGTACAGTAAGTTAAAATAAAATAAAAAGACATCTGTCTAGCCATATATATATATGACGAATGTGACTTCGTCGAAACGTTGCCAAGGTACTTTTAATTCTACGCGGGAGAAAACCCGAATAACTAAAGACCTACATACAAACACCCGCGAAAACCTCAGAAAACAAATATCGTACCTCTACGGGGAGGAAATCTACCATCTGACCAGGACCTATGAAAAACTTGAAGTCCAAAGAGCTTCCATTTTATGTG
>NW_015387068.1:13661-37941 GCF_001527695.2 Protobothrops mucrosquamatus | reverse complement strand
TTATGACATTGTACTGACTCACTTATAATACTGACTCAAAGGAAAGTTCATCTGAGTTACTTCCGAATAGACCCACTTAGATTGCTCTTTCAGTGTGGGCAAGGCAAAAAGAAATAGCAATAGACTTAGATTTATATACCGCTTCACAGTGCTTTACAGCCCTCTCTAAATGATTTACAGAATCAACATATTGCCCCCAACAATCTGGGTCCTCATTTTACCAACCTCGGAAGGTTGGAAGGCTGATTAGGTGATTCACAAGCTAAAATTTAGAAGGTGTTTGTCTTGTCCACAGAATGAACACCTGAATTTGAAATTGCTGAGAATTTTGTTTGATGTAGGAAGTAAACGTACAGTACACATTCTCCAAATGGAATGCTGAATTTAGCTATTGAGTTAAATGCTAGGTACCACAATTTAAAAGTAGCTTGGCTTAATGTATTTTATAATTGAAATTCAGTAGAGGTACTTTTTAGTTCGAAATTCGATATACTAAAAATTGTAGTTTAGTCAAAAATTTTATGGAATGGTAGAACTTTTGTGGAGTGTTGGAACCTCATGCGGTTTTAAGGCCTTGAGTTGTACATTCCTACAATAATAAGACTTTCTGTCTTTACTAACTGATTTGTTTTTAATCTAAACATGACAATATGTCTTGATTTGTTTATTTGTTTATATTTATTACATGGTTTTATACACTGCTTATTTTCATGGGATTTAAGGCAGTTTATTATTCAAATAAAACAGAAACAACAACAATGTCTAATTATCTACATGGTAGCTCCCATACCATCAGGCTCTGCTTGGCAGATCTTATTAAGTAATTTTTAAAAGCAAGGAGAATTGGAATACTCTATATTTCAGGAGGTCAAGAATTGCATAGGATGAAACAGCAACAGAGAAGGCATGTTTGACTTCCTTTCCTTGACTTTACTTGCAATGGGGATCCCTAATTATCCCTTCCTGGAAGAACATTTGAAATAGGAAAGGTAAGCTCTCTGAGGCCCTTCTCAGAGAAAAAAAACCCTTCTATGTTTTTCCCCAATTTGCAGAGTGCTAATTCTCTGGAATGTTGACTGGGATATAGATATGAAATTCAGAATAGGTTGGTAATGAAACTCAACTTCTTAATTTGGCCTGGCATGTTGTGGAGAGTGCAAAACGTCACGATTTCTTCAAGATGTACATTTATTTCAAGTCACATTTTGGGGATAGGTTGCTTATCCACTGCTTTTATCTTATGAAAATTAGTCTTAAAGCAAAATAAATAGATTGATTGGGGGTTTTTCTTGGGGGGGGGTGACTTTTGATTTCTGATTGGTTAGCAATGTTGCAGTTGGCTAAAAATATTCCTGCCTTGCTTGCAGAATTGCAGTTTTTATCTCTTCTTCCCTTTCTCTCCTTCTCTCTTGCTATGTATACATAAGAGAAGACTATTCATGGAAATGGTTCTGATTTTGTATATCTTGGATTTGTATAACTCAGGCTCTTGGCTTTGTGCTGCTTATTTTGGGTCAATTTCCTTAATTTAAGGGAGAGATGTCCAGATGGTTTGAAACCTTATTTATTCATTACATAAATTTATTATCACTATCTGTCATGCAGGATTGGTATCAGTAACCCCACCGTATCCCTGTTATGTATATTCATGCCAAGTATTTGGATGCATTGTGCAGATGTCTTAATTGAGAAAGCCTGTGTGTATAGCTGGAGACACATTGACTATCATTCAGTCCAAACCATGACAAAAGCACAAGGTTGCCATTCACATGGCAAAGTTCCTTATACAGTAAAACTACCTATCTCCAGCCTACATCCTACATGCAGTATCATGGGTGAGCAAGACTTAAACCAGGGGTCTTCAAACTTGGCCCTTTTATGACTTGTGGACTTCAACTCCCAGAATTCCTCAGCCAGCATGCCTGGCTGAGGAATTCTGGGAGTTGAAGTCCACAAGTCATAAAAGGGACAAGTTTGAAGATCCCTGACTTAAACCTTTGTTTGGAATGCCTGAAAATCATTAAGCAAATTGTAGGAGTAATGCTGCTTCTCATTAAAAGTAGGATACCTGCAAGTGATAATCACGTGCTGGGAATTTGTTCCCAATTTCCAGTATATAAACATAGCTTGCAGTTGTCCTGCTTCTAGGGAACGTCAGTGTTTTGGCAGAGTATTGTGGAAGAAAGCTTTCCTGACTGAAGGATGGAAGAAATGGAAGAGCTTAAGAAGGCTAAGGAGGAATTAGGGAGAAGGGTATTTTCTGATGACATGAAATCAGTGTCTTAAAGGAAAACAAAGAAATCCCTGAGCCTTTTCACAGATCCTTTTAAATAAAAAAATCATTGGTAAACATGGTTAATGCTGCATATAAATTTCAAGGAAGCTATGAGAAAGTGAAATGGGTACTGAATGCTTTTTCTAGCCAATTTCAATATTTTGCTCATATTGCTGTATAAATGCAAGAAAAACCACAACACTTTGCCTGTAATTTTACTTACTCTGATTGACTGGCACTTTCTGGATGCTACCACAGAAATGGAAGAATCCGCAGACAGTGGTGGTTGGTTTTCAGGGAGATAGAACAGATAAGCTGGCACTTCATATTGATCCCCGTTGTGTTTAGGGAGAGCTTTCACAGATCATTTGTTATCTGTTCTGATGCTTGTTTCTATGGAACCAAAAAAGATGGCCATAGCCAAAATAAAGCTTTAAGCTGCAGAGTTTTATGCTTGGTAAAAAAACTTCTGTGATGCTATTGATTTCTTACTCAAATATTCAGGAATGCATTATTATATTTCACTAAGTGAATGTTTGTTGGATTCATTTCCAGTGCAAGTAACATTACTTGGTACGACATATTTTCATCCTTTCCCTGTTTACAATTTGTATTGCTTATTTGCTGTTATATACCCTGGCATCTTTTCCTCAATATCCTACTAATACAAAAGCTATTTTGACATTTTTGGGAGGAAGGGGAATGGCTACAGGGCCAGCCCTGGCCAATCAAGGAGTACAGTAGAGATGATAATGATAGAGGAATTAAGGTTGCTTCTGAATCTGAATTGTCTTCCGAAACCATCAAATAGAGGCTACGTTTAGGTTGTTTGCTGGCTTTGCTCTGACTGGAAGTTTTCAAAAGAAGAGCCCCTCTCTCTCTCTCTCTCTCTCTCTCTCTCTCTCTCTCTCTCTCTCTCTCTCTCTCTCTCTCTCTCTCTCTGGCTGAGTCCTATTTTGGATTCAAACACGGTGATTTTGGAATGGCGGTCTACACAAGCAGATTGCAGAAGACATTTCACAGAACAGTAGCATCTGCTGCAGAGCAAACCAGAAACCAATTGGATGCCTCAATGCATATTAAGCCATGTATGTGAACTCTAATCCAGACATGTTTAAACACAATAGTTTCTCGTGTTGTTTCAAACCTGAATGGTCACTGTAGCATCCGAGGAACATGGATATAAAGCATGTGCTTTGCTGTTGTCTTAATTAGTAACATTTGGAGATGGAAAAGGCTTATTTTTGATTGCTAGATTATTTTTTATTTGTTACCTATGTTACACAGGCACAGCAGTCCTAAGGAGACAAAGGAGACACCAAACTTCCCCATCCATCATTTTTAGAATCGGCTCAAATGTTGCAGACAGAATTTAGTGCATCATTTATTAACCAAGAATGCTTATTAGTCTGTCCACAGAAAGTTATTTTAAAGGAAACAAAAATATTAAGACTGTCAAACCAAGCTGCTAAATTTAAAGCTTCTCATTTGATTATCAACAGCAGACAGGATTTAATTTTAAAGTTAAACTCCCTCAACAGATTTCAAGTTTGAAATTAATGGCACCAGAGACATTTTTAAAAGTTACAGTGTTTTGAAATATTTAGGAATAAAGAATGCAGGGAGAACATTTATGGGACTATTGCAAAAGAAATGATTTCACTTAGGATATTATAAATGCTATTTTAATGAGGATTTATAAAAGTATTCTCAAAATAAGAATATAATCTTGATTATTTACCTACCAGGCATATATCAGTTATTTCTTGGTGTGCAGAGTCAATGTTTACCTGACTAAGCAAATTATTTAAAAATAATAAAAGAGGCATCTCTGGTATATGGACAACCTTTTAAAAATGATTTTTAATTAGACTGTATTCCAGATAATTATGAGCTCTGATGCGCTGAGTGAGACCTGATGATGGAGTCTCTGACTTGCAATGCATCCAATAACCACAAGGGGGTAGCAGGTTGGGAGTTTCAGATCCAGATGGCATTACCAGATGGCTCTTGGGAGTTAACCGGGTTTGAGAACTATAATTCTGCCTTCTGTCTCTTCCCAGGGCACGAAGGAGAGAGAGACTTTGGCTCTTGCCCCTATTCTTTATTCTTTAAATTTCATTTGCCTACCCAACAAAGCAGAATTAAGCTGGTTCAGAAACAAAGGAGCATAGTTCAGTTGTACTATAATAAAAAATAAATTATCAAACTTTGTTCATTAAAACTCTGCGTGTCAGAAACCCAAAACATAACATAACATTATTCATTGTTATGGTTAAGGTTTAACCCTCTTTCATGAAGCTAGAAAAAAGACTATCCATAGCAAGCTGTGTGCTTTGGGGATGTTCGTCTCTCAGTCTGTTGGGATGAACAGCTGCTTCCAAGGAAATCTCTCGAGAGGATCGTTTCTTTAGCTCCTTCGGACCTGGAAGACCAGAGATTTCTGCTTACAAAGCATGTTCTCTTTTCCACTCTGCCATGTCTCTTCCCAGAGTGTCCCAAATTCCCACTGTGACTGCCATTATTATCTATATGTGGCCATTTGACTGGATGGATGGACTCAGGTTGATTTATACTCCACCTTTTTACTCTGGTGCACTCTTAAAGCTGGATTAAGAGAAAACCTGGACAGTTCCTTTGTTGGCCCTTGGCTGGATACATTTTTATATTGACCTTAACTGATGGTTAATGAATAGCAAAATGTTATGTGTGACATTATATATGGAAGGTTAAGATTACAGAATGTTATTAATATTCATGGCCATCTTTAGTATGGATAATCCATGTTGCATCACATGAATGAAATTAGATGACATTTTACAAACACAAGGAATAAAGAGTTTCGATCCCAGGCTTGCACATGTAAGATATGTGATCCATACTGAACAATGGAAACTATTTTTTTATTTTTACTTTTTTTGCCACAAACTCTTTAATTCCCATGGGCTCAAGGCAGAGTGCTTGGTGTCTGTCGGATGATAGGGCTCACCTGAAGAAAGCTAAAAGAATTTAAAACAAAAGCACAAAAAGTTAGCAACATGAATAGAATCAATAACATTAAGTACTAAAGTAATCTAACAATTCAGACCCTTAAAATTCCTGAACATTGAGAGAGTAGTGCCAAAACAAGCACAGTTCCAAAGGGATGCCTTCCATAGCCTTGGGCAATGTCGAAGAAGTTTCTCTCCTGAATGCCAGAAAGATCTGACAAACAGGGCACCCTCTCCAGCCAGTCTTAACAATAGGTCGTAAATATACCTGGGCTTATACAAAATGAACTAAGCAACAGGAACATAAATTAGATCTCCATGCCAAGAGTTTGCAGTTGTATATTTTGCCAGTTCAGGAGATAGAAGAAAGGAATAGAAACGAGATGGTAGGAATAAAAACACAGCCATATATGTTAGAATAAGAATAGAATAGAACTGGAAGGGACCTCGGAGGTCTTCTAGTCCATCCCCCTGTTCAAGCAGGAGAATCTATACCATTTCAGACAAGTGACTGTCTAGCCTCTTCCTAAAAACCTGCAGTGATGGTGCAGAAAATATCCATCTCTTTCTCCCCAGTGAAATGAGTAGAGTTCTTGGTATTATGTCACAAAAGGTCAGTTAGTGACTTTCCCTGCATTATCAGAAAAACACAGAAGAGGAATTTGCTGAGTAGGTTTGCATTCTCTTTATAAAACAGCAGTGCCTTTTGAGGTGAGCAGTGCTTATCCAAGTGTCATGACTTGGGCTTAGTTCTTCTTTGGGCAGGCTGACTGTCATGTTCCCACTTACCAGTCCACGATTCAGAAACCTAGCATGTTTGAGTGATCATCTTAGTACTAATCAGCTGATGCACACAGTTTGTTTCCAGCCTGTCGTTGCAAGGACACCATTGAGAGGAGAATGGCAGTTGATTTGAGGGCATGCTGCCATCTGAGAAGCTTGCAAAACTCAGTTGCAAAAAAAAAAAAAAACCACCACCAACCGCTATTACACTTGATTCTGTGAAGTATATTTATTGGGACAAGAGGATTTTTTCCCCCTTGCAATTCTTTATAAAAGAATATGTATATGATGAGCTGGGAAGGAGAGAGGCTGATCCTCAGCAATATTAAATACAGCCAGGATCTGTTGGTTTAAATGCAACTAAATATATTTAGGATTCTGATTCTTGGTGGTGTGTACAAGAGTTTGCAAACTCTTGTGTTCATCAGAGCATGAATTCTCTGTAATTCAATAGATGGATAGAAAATTTAATTTGACCCTCACTTGCATACCTCCTCATTGTTTGATGACAGCAGAGGCAAGTGATGTCTTGAATGTTTGAATGAGTAATCACAGATATAATTCTGTAGAAAGAACTTTCAAGTAAAGTTAGGACACAAATACTTTTCTGCATTATTCCTTCCCTCACTGGAGGTCAGGGTCTCCTTGCACGTCAGTACACTTCATCGGGTGATGGGGGTTTGGTATATTAAATGCAGGTTCCCCTCATGTTTAACTTGATAGATCCCCGAAGGGAACACAAATGGAACTTACAGCAGAACATTGCTTTGTAGCTATTAAGTCTAGGCCTATATGAATCTGGTCCAATTCATCGCAGAATGGAGATTTAACAATCAAAGAGGACATGATTCAAATTGAATTTGTTAGAGAGAAAATCTGTTCAATAAAGATTGTAATGTTCCTATTAGAAAAAGATTCATTTATAGGTGTAATGGGGAAGTATTAAAACGCCAGTAGCTGCTTCATTTTTTGAAAAAATATGGGCTGAAAATAGCAAGAATGATAAACTATTTAGAACAGATTAATTCCACCCAATTTCAGCTGGATATCTTCACCACAGTAAATTGCTGAATTATTCACCCTTTTTAAAATGAAGGGATAATAGACACTGAGGAAGGACAGAAATGTCAGCCTCAAAATGCCCAACAAAGAGACTTAGTTATTCTGAACCAAGACAGCAAGAATTTTACCTCTTCTTTAAAAATATGTTCAAAAACTGCTTAAAAACCTTCAGAACTTTTCCATTTGCTTTTCTGGGATCAAGACTAGGCATGATGTTGAAGAAGAGCATAAATTGTCTTTGTGGGATATAAGGGTTGGTGCCTGCAACTGTGCAATTTACTGAGCACCAGGAGGTCTCACAAAGCTAATTGGCAATCTTGACCTGCCTAAGAAAGACCTCTCATCACTGACGTCAGTGGGGCAAGTTATATTGACTTCTTTGGGTTAGGGATTGAAAGAATGAGCATTAACTGAGTCTTACAGGGGTGTCATTGCTTTCCGGTCTCCGGTCATTGGATTTGGGGGACTGACAGGCAGGATGGCAGAACTGGTTAACCATCTTGTCATCTCCTGGGAAGAATCTCATTGTTAGTCACAGGATTCATCTGTGCCCGAGATGTTTGTTTGTTTATTTATTTATGGGATTTATTTACTGCCTCAATCCAAAGAACTCTAAATGATGTACAGAATCCAATTATGGAGGAAAACCTCGACAATTCAATTAATAATGATTAATACAATGAATACAAATAATACGAAGTCATTTCTTGTGCCAAAGGCTCCAAATAGAATCCCCAAATACATTCCCAACCCAGAAAAAAACAGGGGTTTACATGTTTCTGGAAGGCCTGGAAAACTACCTGTGTCTTGTCCTTTTCCAAAGGAAGGCACCTTCGTGGAGAATACTTGTCATGAGGACCCCTCCCATCTCACTTTAGGATAGGAAGGGACTTTCAACGGGAGTTGTGAGGCTACCCAGATGGGGCAAGCTGAACCTATCTGGGAAAGACAGCCTCTTAGATACTCAGCCCCTTAGAATTGCTCTAAGGATTTATTTAGCACTTAGAATTGCACTAAGGAGGATAGTGGTAGACAACCCTGCTCCACAGCAGCTGTGTAAAGAGTCACATGGGCTGTAGCATTTTTCACTAACTGAATTTTCCCAGTGGTCTTCAAAGATGCAAAATGAATTATAGCCATGCAGTTGAATTACCGCTATTCTGGCATCCTGGCCCTATTCTAGCTTAGTTAGCAGAGGCAGCAGAAGCAGACTGCCACAGTGAGAGGCAATGCTTCTGAAATAAGCAGTCACAGTGAAAGGGACCGGAGTAAAGAACAAGTGACCTTTCCTGCACCCTTTTCTTAAAAATACCAAATGTTGAGGCTAGAGTCTGTGTTAGCCTGGCATTTAGTCACTGACTGTCAAGAGACATGAACTCTCACAGTCATGCAGAATGTATTTGCTTGGGTTGCCCCATGTGTCTGTCCAGGACCATCAGTCTGGAGCTCATTGTTCAGAAGGCTGAGAGGTGAATTCCACTACCAGCCACATTGGAGGAACCTGTCCAGATGTGTAACATTTCCTTGGAAGAAGAGAGCAAGGAAGTTAAACCTTGGGGGTTAATAAAATAAAGTAGCTGAGAGCTGGGAAAAGGGAAGAAAACCTAAAGGGATGTTACCTTGCTGCACCAAATATTCCTGATGTGCAGAGATTTGAATAAGATGATGAAATGGACTAGCTCCATCACACCTTCTCCCTGAGTATTGTCAATGAAGTTATAGCATGGAATGTCCTCTGTAATAGTCCCAGATGCACCACCAAAGTTTGGAAAAACTGCAGCGTGGTTCAGAATCACCCCTTTCATCTTACTGCTTCAAAACTGTCGTGTGTGTTTCCATTTGTGAATGGAAGATGCCTCAATGTGCTGCAAAGCTTGGTTGAATCGAAGCGTCCTTTGACATTTCACGTACACATCTTCAGTTCTCATTAAACCGCTTGGGTTTCATTTTCCCCATAGTTTTCATGTAACTTTTTAGGGGTTTTTTCCCCCATTGCTGCTGCTATTTTCTTTATATGTACAGGTGATAGTATTTTGGCCAGAAAAGCATCCACTCTCAGAAGACAAGTATCTTGTAGTGCAGAGTACAGTGAAACATAATGCGATGTTAAATAACACAAGGGCTGCAGATCTAAGTACATTTGCTTGAAGGAAAGCCACACTGAATATAGGAATGTCAAGCCCAGGCGTAGCTATAAAGCAATAATCAGGAAAGAAGTCAACGAATCACACCTAATTAGCATCAGCTTTAAGTCTTCATGGACAAAGAAGAAATTACAATTAGGCTTTTTATTAGAATTAGGATATCCTGGGAATATTTTCTTAGAAATCAGTCAGGTTTCATTTAATGAAACTTACTCTCAGTTGAGTTGGTACAGGGATTTCCGTGGTTGTATGTAATGAGTAGCTTTGAACCCAACTTTTTCTTACGATAATGAAGACTTGGTATCTTGCAGAAATTACCCCATAGTGGGAACCTCCACAAAAAATATGCTGATCAAAAGCAAAACACTCTGAACTCTACCTTAGAGTGTTATAAAGATTAGGTATCACGTACCTCTTGAAGATCTTCAATCTCTTTATTAGGAAAGATGTTAAAAAGGAGGGTTGGGGGTAGGTGATGAGAGAACAAGAAAGAGAAAAAATAATTTGAAGTTATGAAATCTGCAGGGGTAGAGTTTAAGATGTGGGAGAAGGTTGCAGGAGCTCAGATTTGGTTCCTCTTAGTGCTGTACTGTTTAAACTGCATCCAAAGTGTAAGATGGATTCTCCCATTCTGAAGGTGGCAAATTATCAGAGAGTTCTTTAGCTCTTTGCTGCCACCTACCGGTCATTTGCATCTTTTGCATCCCATAAGCGGCAACTCTAATCCATGAACAGCCTGAAAGGCTAGTAGGATAAAGAAGCTAGCACACCTGGCTGTTCTTCCATGTTTGAAAAGATCAGATCTTGTATGCCTGGAAAGTGAAGCAAATTTATAGGACAAGATAACTAGTATTACAGGAAGGAAAAAGGTCAGTTGTCCTGTATCATCCTTCCACTGCTTGACGCGGTAATTAGTTCTAGAATTATCTTCATGACTTTGAGTCAAAAGTTCCTTCTCTTAGATTATCGTATACACCTAACTCAAGCTAAGGAATTTTTGAATCTCTCTCTCTCTCTCTCTCTCTCTCTCTCTCTCACACACACACACACACACACACACACACACACACAACACCCATACTTATTTCTAGACATACTTTGGTCATTACTTCCCTCATAGAGGACAGAAGCATTTGATAGTTAACCCTGATCTTTTTCTTCTTCCCTTTTGCTTAAAAACAGGCTTTGCCTTGGAATGTATCTTTTTGCATGGAGTAAAATAGACAATATCCTGTTTGTAGTTCAAGCCTGCATGCGCCTGCTTACATAGAAATAAGTCCCACCGAATGGAGTCGGATCTCTTGCAAGGTGGGCATATACATCAAATCTATTGTTTTGATTGTGCATGACCAAGTGTATGTTGTTTAGTTGTGGACTTCTCTTGGCTTCAGTTTCCAGTTGCCCTTCCTCCACATAGCCATTTCTTGCTATTTCTCCCATGGTTAACCAGCTGTTCAAATTAGGTTTCCAGCCGCCAAAGGTAGAATCAGCATAAGCATACAAGACAAGAGATGACCAAATCTATGTAGGAAGGCCTATGTCTTGTCAACCTTCCAATGCTCCATAATGTTGTTTGTAAAAAGATGCGCTTATAATTTCATGTTTTTGTTTTGTTTTCTTCTAAAGTTTGAATTTATCAGAATTTAAAGATTTCCTCATAAGTTTTATTTATTTAATGATCTATTAAATTTATTGGCTATCCATCTTATCACCATAAATGGAGTGCTAGCTAGGGAATTATGGGAGTTCAAGCCCCTCCATCTGAAAGTTGCTGAGATTGAGAAACTCTGACCTAGAGACTCTGCAATTAATCTGGGGACTTTTCTTTTTCCAAAGTGGACATGGTTCTACTCAGGGGTGTTAAACTGCTGGCCCGCGGGCCGGTTGCATCATACGGAGGCCACGCCCACCCCTGCTCCAACATTGCAAAAAAATCGTGATATGTCACGACATTTCACGTGACGTGGCGAGTTTGACACCCTTGGTTCTACTGATGAGGTAGATTCTAATTAAAAAGCAGAGAAAAACAAGTTGGTATTGTCTGTATTAAAGGGTCCAATGGGAAATGTCCAACTTTTATGTAAAAGCAAGTGTGGGGACCAAATCCTTGATCCTGCTAGTGAGGAACTGGGATCTCTCATCAGTTATGTATAAGAATTGCTTCAGTTTAACCAAACATTTTTGTTTATAGTACTCTACTGAGCTTTACAACATATGCTTTGGTTAGGGGGGGAAAAAGATGGCTCTCGGACACAGCTGCATTATTGATATGTCTCTAAAGGAAAAAGAGAATTTAAAGCTGCAGATTTATTTTTATTTATTCGTCCCTGGCTTCCGTGGACACACTCTATATTCTGGCTTTTTAAATAAAAGTATAAGATCTTTAGAAGACTGTGTGTCCCCAATTTCTGAGTTTGATGGAAAGTAATAACTCTAAGACTTAGGATTAATGTTTAGGAGTCCTCCTGTTGTAGGCCACTCCAGTTAAAATTCCAGTTTCCCTGGGACTGGATGATTTGTTTGGGAGATGTTATTGGCAACTCCAAGAATAAAGTGAGTGAGTTATTTATGCATTGTGAAGCTGCATACACAAGGGATAGGTCACTAGAATATGAATTCCCAGGTAGATTTATCTGTTGCTTCTGGTGGCCAGCTCTTCTGATGTGCCCGCTCTTTCATCTAAAGATTTGACGGGGGGGGGGGAGCAGCTTACAGTGGATTGTGACAGTACAAAAGGACGTAAGCTGCCCTTTTTATGGTGGCTTGCAGTTGAGGTTTCTGAGCTGTCCCCATTCTGGCTTTGTTTCTTGATGGCACAAGAAAGTCTTTATATCCGTGTGGCAGAGATTTAGAAAGTTCCATCATGTTCAAAAGAGAATGAGAGAGTGTGTTTATCCTGACTTCTGAACTGAGGTAAATGCCAGACATTTAGCTCTTATTTTTCTCCCTCATTGCAATATTCTGCTGCCATGTCTTGAAATGCTCCATTGTGAAATTTGAAACATATCTACCACAACTCTCCAGAATTTTCATAAGAGCAAACAGGAGGGAGGAGTATTGGGTATGTTTGGTGCTTTGAGTTATTTATAAAAAAAATAATAAAGGCTGGATTAAAAAAAAAATCAAATAAGGTTTGGCTTACTTTTTCATATGCAGGCTTTTGATGAAGGCTGCTTCTTCTCCTGCATCACAGATCAGTTTCTCTGGTTGTGTAACTCACAGCAGAAAATGACACACATTGGAGACTGTGAAATGCGCCACACATACAAGAGTTGCTAAAAGGTTTGCCGCACTGAAAGAGAGTGGCTCTGTGGATACCAATGCATGGTGCTAGAAGAACCAAGGTGGCAAGTTACAATTTTTCAGGGTTCAATTTTTAATGTCCTTACAGGGACAGTTTTCATCTCTGCAAATTGTTCGTATTGTTTGGATGTCCAGATCCCACTTTTCACTCAGAATGATTCTCCAGGCAGTTTGCAAAAGATTGCATTGCAAAAATAACAACCACGGTACCGGTTCCTTTGCCTGGGGACAAGATGTCAGAGATGCCTCCTCTCCATCTACTTGCAGGAGAGGATTGAGAGTGAGAGAGTTGAGCTTGCTTAAGGCCATCTCATGAGTTAATGAAGAATTTAAGGAGGGGAGGGCATGTAAGTACTCAAGCTCTTGTTTTATTCTGTTATCTGTTGTAGTTCACAACAGCAAGACTAATCGGCATTTTGAGTCCTAAAGGAGGCACATACACATGCTGCCCTCACCCAGAAAACCTCTCAGACAGGCACAGGAAGCAGATCACTTGTTTTTGCTAGTATTGAATCTGCTCTCTGGGGGACAGCAGGCAAGCTAATAGAAGCACAAGAATTTAACTGTTTTTGTGGTATGTCAAGCCTCTGGAGGGAGCTCTAGACAGGACACACGAAGGCTGCAGTCACCTGCGCTCTAAATCTTAACTTATTAATCATCTGATGAGTTGTGTACTCTTCCTGCCAGCCTGGGCCATTTGCAGTCCATTGGACTGGATATGCATTGCTTTCCCTCAATGTCAACTCCTCTGCAGCTATGGCCACAGACACCTGAAGAGAGTTTGCCAAGAAGCCTTTGGATCACCACCTCCCCTTTGAAGAAAGTGTGATCTGTGGCCTGTTTCGATTTTGCAGAGACACCTAAGGTCAACTGATCCACAAAGCAGCATTAATATAATTTCTGTCAAGAGAAGCTTGACTTGCATTCTCAGGTTAAGGTCAGGAAGCACATTCAGAAATGCTGAGTTAGGAAGGTGGGGGGAGCTACACACACATTGCTGAACCTGAGGAAGTAAATTTAAAAAATATATATACATACATGCTGGGGGCAAAAATCTTCCCTTCTCTGTTTCTCATTAAGCTTAATTTGTTTTCTTTAGCCACCTGGGATAGACCTTCTAATAAAAAGTCTGATACTTTGACATATGCCACACCTTTCATTATTCTGGTTTCTGCATGTTTCTTTCATTGTTCTGGTTTCATCATAATAGAGCAGGGGTCTTCAAACTTGGCCCTTTTATGACTTGTGGACTTCAACTCCCAAAATTCCTCAGCCAGACACGCTGGCTGAGGAATTCTGGGAGTTGAAGTCCACAAGTCATAAAAAGGCCACGTTTGAAGACCCCTGTAATAGAGCATCTTATCTTTCAAAGCTGTGTCTCTTCTGCTTCATAAACATGTCAATAGGGGTTGTTTTGAATCCTATTTCAGTTGATGAAAATAACATGTTCAGCAATAAATAACCTTGCGTTTTGGGCACAGACTGGGGTAGCAGAAACCAAGAAGGAAAAAGATTGAAGGAATATAGGACCAAGAGGAGAGAAGGAGATTTATTCACTGATGTATGAAATACTGGTCCCCCTGATGGCCTGGATTCTTTCTGCTTTCTGAATCATCCTTGATGAACACTCTAATATACTTTGCAAATGTAAAGACAACTAAAAATCTTGGCATTCAAATTTGGAAAACTGTCAATCTTCAGTTGTCAAATTCTATACCATCCTCATGCAGAGGATCTACAGATACACAAAACGCAAACTTCCCTGTGTGCTTTCAGGTTCACGTGAACATGCAGAGGTACGTATTGCCCAAGGCATTCTCTTTAAGATGCTGCCTCCAAAGCTCTGGCAGCTTATGGAGTACAAAAATCCACACGCAAAGAGGAGGAAATTCATTGCTATCCCTCTCCCTGCCTTTTCAACATATGTCAGTGCATTTGATCATTTCTCCAAAACTCTTAAGAGGAGCATGTCATTCCCACTGATAACAGTAAGGGTGGCATGATACTGATGTTTCACAGCCACGTACTTTTTTCAGCTGCTGAAATCCAAATTAAACTGGTACTTGTTAAAATGGCTAGTGACCGACTGGAAAGATGAAGATGGGGTTTCCTAATAAAGGCCGCTTGGAGACAGTCCACCCCTTTGTTGGGATTGTGAAACTGACTAGAAGGCTTAATAAACTCCAAGCTCAGTCGTAGAAAAGGAGGTGCGACAAGAAGCCTCCCTGAAAACAGACCACTTTCAAGCCCCAAAGGGCTCCGGTGTCTTCAGCTTGAAAACAGAGCTTTGGCCATTCTTTTCTTTTCAGCTAAACCAGTGGTTCTCAACCTGTGGATCGGGACCCCATTTGGGGTCGATCGACCATTTCATGGGGGTCGCAAAGCAAGGCTGTCTGCCATTTTTTTGTCCGCCATTTTTTTTGTCCGCCATTTTTTCCCCTTTTCCGGCGGGTGCCTTACCTCCCTTGGGCTGGGCCAGCTGGTGGTCGGCCTGCTCCGTCTCTGCCGCTTGCCAGCTACGCCTCGGCCGGCGCAGGGGGCGGAACCACGCATGCGCGGCGCTCCTGGGCAGGGGAAGTCCTCGACTTACGACCGGCTGGGTAG
This sequence comes from Protobothrops mucrosquamatus, assembly GCF_001527695.2. NCBI lineage: Eukaryota > Metazoa > Chordata > Lepidosauria > Squamata > Viperidae > Protobothrops > Protobothrops mucrosquamatus. The sequence goes on along the minus strand of NW_015387068.1, from coordinate 22,780 downwards.
TCCTCGACTTACGACCGGTTTAGTCCTCAATGTACGACCGGTTTAGTCCTCAACGTACGGCCGGTTTAGTCCTCAACTTACGACCGGTTGGGGTCGCGGCATTAAAAAGGTTGAGAACCACTGAGCTAAACTGTAGCAAGTTGCTTTGCAGCCAATGTATATGCCAGAACATGGAGATTTCGAGCTGCTTTCCAACTGGCTTGGTGTCTTTCTATGGAAGTGCCCTTGATGGTAGTAACTTGTCTTAATAGAAAAATTGGAGCAACTTGTCTTAATGGGATATGGGGGTGGGAGGGGGAAGGAGGTCAGAGAAACAGCTGGTTCACTTTTGAAAAATCCTAGATCATAGTTATTTTTCATCCTAGCAGGTGTGTGTAATAGCCCAATGGACTGAAAGACACAGCCAGTGAAATGCACATTTGTTAGTAAATGGAGGAGGCCCATTGCTGTTCTTCACAAAAACACAATATATGCTACAAAGAGGAAAGGGCACTTTCTTTAATTATTCACAGTGGTGGTGGTGGTAGTGGTGATGCACCGATTTGAAAGCTAAAGGCACTACACAGCGGCTGAGTACATGAGTGATTCAGATGGTACTTAAAACAGCAAGGAAACCCACTTCAGTTCTGCCAAAGCTGTCCTTGTGTAAGGGATGTAATAGGTTTCTATAATGCAGCTACTGTTTTTGACTCTAGTGCTCACACAGCTTTGTTGGATTGTTATTCTACTTGAGGGAGGGAGAGTTGTTTCTTTCCCGTCAGAAATCAGAAGAAAGATTATTTTAAACACTTCAAGACTGTCAAAGGCTGAATGTACCCCTGCTACTTCTAATGTCTTCTGGGGTAATAAACACGCAGCTGAAGCCAGTCTTCCATCAGCCAGCTGATTCCAAAAGTTGCACATTGTTTCCTTGATCAACAAAATTGCCATCTGAGGTGAAAGTAGAGGAGATGGAATGGAAGGCTCTACAAGAGACAAAAAAAGGTTGACCCACTGAAACAGTAGAATATCTCTTACTCAAAACAAATGAGAAAATGAGAAGTTGTTTTTCAGAAATGAGACTTCTATCCTATCCTATCCTATCCTATCCTATCCTATCCTATCCTATCCTATCCTATCCTATCCTATCCTATCCTATCCTTGCAAAGAAATGATAATTTAATGTTGTCTCTGCTATCAATATAAAGGGACTGATGTTTGCCAGTATTCCAAGGGAACTTCAGCCTTCCCTTGCTTCCTCCTACCTTAAATTTTTTTGAATTAATTTAAGCTTTAACTTCTTAAAAGAGGTCTCCACATCATTCACTTAGCATAGTAGAAGGGAACAGACAGACATCCATCGGCCGGAGGGCTCCAAAATAAATAAATACATGTGCTACTAGCTTCCAGTGTTCTGTTTAGTAAATCTCATTAAACTCAATAATACTTTTTAATTGGTTGTAAGTCTATTTTTAAATTGGTTCTAAATCTTAACTTAGGGAAAACTTAGTTCTGTATCACTGGTGCTATTTATTGACATTAGACACTCTGGCCAACCCAGCAGAATGTTGGGAAGAAAGGATGGGAAGGGACTCACGGCTCTGTCCATCAGTCTGTCTCTCAGCCACTAACGTAACTCCAAAAACAGAACCATCTGAGTCCAAAGGTGGGGTAAGGGAGATACATCAGCAACCAAAGAACAAGTTTGCATATCGGCCTGATTGAACCAGATTTGTGGAGGACAAAAAATCATGAAAAAAAATCCAGAAATGGTGTAGGGACTCCTGCTTGGGCAGGGGTTGGACTAGATGGCCTACAAGGTCCCTTCCAACTCTGCTATTCTATTCCACTCTACTCTACTCTACTCTACTCTACTCTACTCTACTCTACTCTACTCTACTCTACTCTACTCTACTAGATGACACAGGTAACAACTGGCTTGGAATTCTGCCAATAGCTCCCTTCTTAATCCCCACTCTGTGGGACCTGAGACCCAGAAAGAAGCTGCTAGTCATAGGGGTGGAAAGAATTCTACAAACCATGTTCTGCACAATTTCCCTATCTTACTTTAAGAGAGTTAGTTCTCCATTATCTGCATTATTTTCTAAAGAAGCTTAAGTTTAGACTTCCTGTATTGTGTTAAGCTTTCGTCAACACAAGACTGATCAGTAATTTCAAATCCCTAATTACCTGTGTAGTCTATGAAAGCCTGGGTTTTAGCAAAATTGAAAGCTGGATTCTCTGATTCGCTAAAGTCCTTTCCTTTTCCACTTACCATATATAGTTCAGTGGGAGAGGAATTCTATTGAAATGCCCAGAATCACACAGAATCCTTCTTAAACCAGATCCAAATTCTCAGTATGGAGAATGGACCAGTTTAAGCTTGATTTCATGCAAATTATTAGTCATTAGTCTGCTCCACCTCTGCACTAATCAGTGGGTATTTTTTTAATCTGCGTAAAAGTTGATATTTTTGACATTTTAATATATTTTAACACAAAATAAAAAGTCTAATAATCTTATCTTTCAAGGTGCACATTTCTAAATTACATTTTTATAACAACTCCAGGATTTTCTATAATGAAAAGCAGCATGGAAAGACTTCATATGAATAAATTAGGGGCATTGTGCCCTTAAGTACATGTTTAATACTTAATTTCAAATGTTTTTTAACCAAGAACTGTGCTGCAGAATGATGAATGTTGAGAAATTTCTGAAGTGACTATATTTTTATCCTCTCCTCAGTCCAGTAGAACAAGTCACTTCACTTCAAAATCTGGATCATATGAAATCCCGAGACATCACTGCCAAAACTTGAAAACCAGCTTTGTACTCTTTATCAAATTTCCTTTCAGCAATACTACATTGTCCAGAGGAGTGAGCATTTGATTTTCAGTAGCCATGTTAACAATTCTCAATTTCAACAGATTCTTGCTTTCTTGTATTTTGGTTTATTCTGATTGTCAGTCTATATAATCACCAGAAAATACCCAAGTATTTGTCACCATTTACTTATATAATAATTGATTTGCTATACTTTTGCTAGACTGTTTTGGAACTGAAGAAGCTATATATGGTGAAATCCATATAATAAAGCATAATAGCAAATAGATAATTCCTTGGAAAGGGAGGAATGATTTGTGTTGGTTATGTCACATGGGGCTTGCCTAGCATCCCTGAGCATTGTAAGTGTTGGTAATAGTGTATAATATTTTATGGACTCTAGACAGAAAGAAATGTGATGATGTGTGAATGATGGTTAATGAGGTAAGTGAACTTGTGCTGGAAGCTGGAGAGGAAATGACAGTGTTTACCATTCCCTGTGAAGAAGAACTGCATATTGGAGAAATGAGAAATATAAATCTCTACGCTCTGTATTTCCCTTGATCAGGGATACTCATCCCGTGTTACTAGTTTGCTTACAGAAGCTGCACCAGTAGATGTCACTCTACAACAGAGATGATTGGCGCTCAGCCATGCAATGCTAAGGTAAATTGTACATTCAATCTCTGCCATTCTTCACTTGAAGGCTAAACACCTTTCTTATCTGTACACACCACTGTTCCCAGACCTTCAACAAACAATTAATTGGGAAAGCATAACCATACAAATCCAGGCTTATGTTGATTGGAATTGTAGAGCAGGAGAAAAACGCAACACAAAGTTTGTTACAATTCTTGTGGCCAGCCCCTTTGTAATTTAATAATTAAATGCAATAAGTCTGATGCTGCCTAACCACTGGTGTAATCCTCACATCTTAATAAAATGTATTTTTAAAGATCCGTGTATCTTACACAACCACTTCAGATAGATTAAGGATTTATTAGACTGGGATGGGTCATTTGTTCAGGTTAATGTCCAGATGAGAAGCACCTTGGAAGTTGCAGCTGCTATCCCACAGTGAATAATGGCATTCATTGGGATCCTTCAGCTTATGATCTCCCTCAGGGTTGCAAATGTCTCCTCCTGATTTATATCATGGATCAAGTCAGATCTTGCTTTCCTCAGCAGAAAGCTGATCAGTCTTCCTGCTGATCAGTCACTCCAGACCTGACACCTAGATTCCACCATGTCATAGAAGTTGCCCTTCAAAAGGACTATCCATCATGCCCCCTCTGGAACAATGGATAAACAGTTATAGGGAGAGAAGTGACAGCCTCCTGTTTGGCTCAACTATTAATTCCTGTCATCTCTTAGACAACTTTGTTGCCTGCTGGAGCCAAAGAAAGCATTGTATTAAGTCCCACGGAGAGTATATCTGATTATACCGACTCCCCTCTTGCCTAAAATTGCTTCTACTGTGTTAAATCCTGACAGGGCTCAAGGTTGACTCAGGCTTCCATCCTTCCGAAGTCAGTAAAATGAGGACCCAGATTGTTGGGGGCAATTTGCTGACTCTGTAAATTGTTTTCAGAGGGCTGTAAAGGACTGTGAAATGGTATATAAATCTAAGTGCTATTGTTATTGCTATTAAAAGGGCAGGAGAAATCAGAAATAAGAAAATACACTATTTTGGGAAGGCACATTGTAAGCCATCACATTACCTATCAAATTGGCAAACTAAATGCAAATTCTTCATGCCTCTCATACACATACTATATCTGATTGATTACTTACAGTAGTTGTGACAGATACGGATTTGATTCCTGATGATTTTGTGGATAAATTCATGAAGTTTCCTGAGCAGCAAACAGGAATGGCTTCCCACTATTTTCTTTCTTTTTGGGGGAGGGGGGTGTTTTCCCAGTCTGGCCAACAAAGTCAGAGGTCTTCCACCCAAATCTTAATCAAGATTCTGCTTAGCTTCTGAGTTCAGACATGTCACCAGATGCTGCTAGAGAATGATAGTAATTATGAGAGATAAGTCATGCATAATTGGTTTATAAAAGATAACTATAATAGGTTGGGAAGGGCAAAGAAAAAAAACTCAGAAAAACACAGTGACAAACCATATAATGTAGCCAAGAAAACTCCATGGAGGCCAACTCCTGGCGGCCAAGATTGACCTGAGAGTGCTTTTACCTTTAATAGCTAGTAAGAGTGCCTTTGCATACTTTTGTGGTAAAGAGCTCAATGTAAGGAACTTGCTATAAATTCATGACTAAATCTCAAAGTATTCAGAGGAAGTTCAACATTGTATGTTGGAAGTCCAACATCTGCTAACTGTCAAGCAACAAAGGTTTTAGGGTGGCTTCATGCTTCCTCCTGTTTCATTAGCAAGAGATGGAAATGGGCTCTATTGAATATACAAAAGCAGGAGGAAGACACACCTCTCCCTACAATTTATCCACGTTGTCAAAGGAAACATAACAGATAGAGAGGCTACATTTCTAAAACTAGGATGAAAAAAATGGGTGGGGTTAAACAGAGGAGTGGATAATTATTACCATAATTAATTTATTTTCATCATTTTCATTTTTATCATTATTATCCATTATTGACATTATAAGCCAGTGATGGCGAACCTTTTAGAGACCGAGTGCCCAAACTGCAACCCCAAACCCACTTATGTATCATTGGGTGCCAAGTGGGCGTGGGCCATTGGGTGGGCATGGCTGCAGTGGTAACAGCAGACTGGGTGGGACTAAAAAGTTCAATCAATAATTCCAACTTTGTGAGATCTTTTTTTTTTCCCACGAGAAGTTGAAATTGATTGATTGATTGACCCCCTTTTTTTTTTTTGCACATGGTGGCAGAGGCCTAAAGAAAAAAGGTTTTATAAAACCCATCTGAAGGCCTAGGACTGGAGTGATGGCCCGCGTGCCCACAGAGAGGGCCCTGCGTGCCACAGGTTTGCCACCACGGTTATAAGCCATCAGGTTAGGTTGAGCCCAGCTCCTGATACTTACATGAACAAACATTCAACACCACAACCTGTCCCCTGCAACAACTCATCACTTTTCCAAGGACAGTTCTAGTAGTCATACCTACATACTTACCTACACACAAACAAATATGTATACACATTATGCTCATGTGTTGCATTACCATAATGATTAGTTTCCTTATTGTCAGAATTCATAGCTCTCAATTTAAAATCACCTGCATTGTCTTTCTGCTGTAATATATGTCTGTAGCTATAGCTCTCTATGTCTTGTGGAATGGGAACAGGAAGCTGAAATATTTTTTGTAAACTGCATCTGTTTTCTTGGGCCTTCATGTCAACATGTAATGATTTAATTGTTTCATTGAGACATTTATTGTTTCCCTGGAAATATATCTTACAGATCAGTACTGTGCATGCTTCAGAACTGATTTATAAGAATCATTTGGAGCCCATACAAGTACTGTAACTAGACTTTTTTTCCCCAGGTTCCTTCATGTGTCAAAAGAGATGCTCTGCTTACATAAAGTTGGGAATACTTTTTCCCAAAAATGTTCGTTGTGTGCATAGCTTTGTTATAGTATCTGCAGATTGGCACCAGTTAAAAGAAGCTATGATGGGTTAATGTGTTTGTAAACTGCAGAGTGTCTTTCTTTTGTTGGTAGGTATGTTCATGCTTTGGAGAAAACATGCCTCTGGATCTCAGTGAAAGTGAAATTGATTTTTGGATTTACTCTTAAATATTCAATAGGATTCTAGTCCAGCAGTTTTTGCTGGTAGTCCTGAATTTACATAGGATCCAAGTATTCTGATTAGTGCTAGGGAAAGATTTCTCTCTCTACATATTCTAAAAGAAAGTGGCCATTGATGCTCTTTGGTGTAACCAGAGAGTTCTTCCTGTGAATACAAATCAGTCTTATTGCTAAGATTGGTGCAAAAAACTCAAGGTCAGTTCTCCTAACTTCTTGACAAAATCCCTTTAGACATTCATTTACCATAGTGGAAGCAAGGATTCTTGGAATACAAGCCTTTCAGTGATCCATTATGCTTCCTCATGATTTAAACATTATGCTCCATTCCAAGTGGTCCTTCAAATTCATGTAAGCGTTCACTTCATACCTGCATTTGGCAGCAGTGAGGGTATATCCCAAATAGCAGCTTAGAGAGCATAAAAAGATAGGAAAGAAGCATGTTGGCAAGCCATAAGTTACTGAGCTGTCTGTTCTAGCTAGAATCAGCAGCATGGAGGGATGTTGGTGAAGATTCTGAGAGAGGGAAGGAAGGAAGGGAGAAATTTCCACAGCAGCTTTGGCTTTATCACATGGAGCAGCACCATGATCATCAGATCAAAGGGGATCTCTGTGGTTTGGTTTCTAATTGTTCCAAAAGTGTACGGAACAAAAAGGGTCCCCATTTGGATGCCCTTCAGGTGTGCTAGAATATAATTCCCATCATCCCCAGTGAGCATTCTATTTTTATTTTTACTTTTTTGGGGGGGAGATGGATTTATACCATGTCATTATACTTTTTTAAAACATCAAAGTATTCCCACTGCTCTTCACCGTCAAACACACACACACACACAGAGAGAGAGAGAGAGAGAGAGAGAGAGAGAGAGAGAGAGAGAGAGAGAGAGAGAGAGAGAGAGAGAGAGAGATGAACAAAGTTTTTGTTGTTGCTGCTCTCATTTTTAATCTACTAATTCCTATCTGTCAAATTTATTGAATGCTTTAAAATTAATTTAAAAGAAAGCACTTTTCCTCTTACAAACCGAGAATGCTACAGTCTTCAGTTAATGTATTTCTGTTGGATTGGAGACGAAGGGAAATTGCCAAGACCTTGTTAACAGGAGTTCATGTACTAGACTAATGAATTAAACATGCTTTTACTTCTGACAGTACTTTTTATGCTTAAAGTATTTAATAAGTGCCATTTGACTGGAGTAAGTCGAGGCAGCAGCATTTCAACAGTGGAAAAACAAAGGCAGTCATTTGCAAATGACCGTGAATGGCATGAGGGTTGGAACAGGATTCAGAAGTGATCTTTTTGATACTTAAACTTTACCCACCTATGAAGTAAAATTCTGTCTCTATAGCAAAAGAATGTCACATTCAAGAGAGAAGAGAGAGAATTAACTTAAATTTAGTGCTGAGTTTTCCAAGGGACACAGGAAATGGTTTGCCCGGCATGTAACAAATATTTAAAACAAGGAAGCAAATTAGCTAAATCAATAGGACCAAGTTGCATGAATCAGGGATATGTAACTAAGTAGAAAGCTGGGCTACATGATTGTCTTTACAGGTAATGCTGTATTCTGCTGTTATTTTAATGAGTTTTTAAATCTATTTTTAAAATCTGCCACTGTTTTATCAAGAAACTTGTTTCTTAATATCTGGAGTCTCGTAATCCCCACTGTATATTCTCTATATAGGTTTGATGTAAACTCCCTAAGAAACCTACACTATGCAATTTTCTATAATTTTTAGTCAAATGCATTTCTCTGATGCAAACAGCTTTTATTTATTTGTATCCTGCCCTTATTAATTACTTTTACAAATAACTCAAAGTGACAAGCATACCCAACACATCTTTATGCAAATTCCCCCGGTGTAAAATCTTCTTTTCAAAATCACACAGCTATCTTATTTTTCAAAACATTTTCAGAAATACGAGGTTTGTTTTTTTTCAAGTACATCTAGTACAAACAAATGGGGTTTTAGGGATTTTAAAAAATATATTTATTTGCTTCTTTGTTTGTTTAATTTGCCAGGAAAAAAAAAACAAGATACGGGTATAACCATGCAAAGTTGCAGCAGAATCGGGGGGAGTGGGGGCGTTTAGCCAAACAACTCCCATAGAAATCTGTGGCAAATGTTGTTCATAATTTAATGAGAGCTGTTCAGGTTATCCGTCTCTTAACAAATAATTCTCATTTAGTTAGTTAAATGAGACTATATTCTTAGGTAATGCTGAGAATGAGTACCAAGGTTGGAAAAATTCAATGTTGGAATGCAATTCGTAGTAGAGTAAATTTTCCTTGAGACAAAACGATTATAAAGCATCTCCTTCTCTTTTCAGATGCAGATTGCAATCAGTACATTTGTGTTTCTTTTTTTATATATAACAAATTTTATTGGTTTTTTAACTTTTACAACAGAATGCTCAAGACACACCGTGGTGGTTAGGTGATCAATCATCCAAAAACAAAATCATATAATAGCTCAAGTAAATACATTAAATGTTCCCTCTCTATTTCCCTCAAATAATATAACCTATTTAACATAATCCATTTCTACATTACATATCTATAAATCCT
>NW_015387068.1:2476-13561 GCF_001527695.2 Protobothrops mucrosquamatus | reverse complement strand
GATCTTAGATAAACGTATTATCACTTCGGGTATCCCTTCTAAAATACTAATCCAGATATATTCTAATTCATAATCTCATAAATCATTGATTTTATCACAAATCTCTCTTATTTCTTCAGATAGCATTTAAATCTCATTCAAATAATTATCATGTCTAAAAAAACATTTGTGTTTCTTTTTAAAGAAAAAAATAACAAAGAACAAGGAAAGAATAAAAAGTTTTCAGAAACTGCTGGCTGATGCGTGTAGTTTGTCTCTTAGTTTATGAAACAAAAAACAAATGAAAACTAACTTTTAGGTTTATCAAAAAGATAGAATATATTTTGCTGATAAATTGCATATAAGAAACAGAATATAGGATGCCAGGATTTGTGCAAGTGATCCGCTTGAGGCAAGAGGTGATGGTGGTGGATGTGAGACCTTACTAAAGAAAAAGTAGCCAGAGAGGAAAATTATTAATCTAATAACTGGACAGAAGAAGTTTGAAACAGTGATGAGCTGTTCCAGTGTCAAACAAGTAGCTTATGACACAGGGCTGAATGGAAGTGGAAGTCTGGCTTTGTGAAAGAGTAACTGAGGGATTTATATATAATTGCTCCTGAAAACCTGAAACCTGGGATTTAATATTATCATTATACTTTTTCTCTGTTTATATGTGCATTTGGTTATTTGTTAAGGAAGGAAGGAAGGAAGGAAGGAAGGAAGGAAGGAAGGAAGGAAGGAAGGAAGGAAGGAAGGAAACTGGAGAAGGGAGTAGGAGTTAAAAGCATCCTTCATTAATAGAGCCAGGAAAAGAGAATATTCTTGTATATAGTATACCAGTTCTGGTGCAGGGGTTTTTCTTTCTTACAAATTTATGTGCTTAGGAATCTTTGTTTTGTTCTGAGTTTTGTTTGCCAGTCCACCTTATTGTTTAATCTTATATTATTGGAAGAAAATGTTTCTCAAAAGATGAAATTGAGGTATGAAAGCTCATTGGAGATATTTGAGAAAGAGGGAGAGGGGGGGAGGGAGGGAGGGATAGAGAGAGAGAGACTTCTTTAATTCTAGATACTTGTGGTTTGCATTAAGAAGGTCTAGCTGCCTTTATTGATACATGTGGTGTTATAGTGCTGTGTCGAAGCAATAGTGTTAGTCCTGAAGAAGAAAGTGAAAATTTGGGGGCATCCTAAAAGCTAACCATATTTACAGTGGCACACATTTTATGAACTTGAGCTTGTTCATCAACTGAAATTTGCAAAAGCTTGGGCGGAAACAATTATTTTGGTTTTTCAAGATGAAATGGAAGTCTATTCTTTGCTGCCATTGTAGCAAACTCACACACAGTCCCTCTGGAATAGTCAACTGTATTCTCAAGATGAATTATGAGCATAGGAAGCAGGTTGGTTCAACTAGATCAGTCTTGGTTCTGACAGTGCAATTCATCAGTGTGTCCTCTTGTGTATTATGCCCATTGAAGTGTCTGATTCACTGGGGAAGAAATAACCTTTAATGGGTCTACAGTTAGCTAACCTGAACTGTGAGAGTGATTCAGAAGATTCTTCATTCCAACCTTTTTTTATTACTGTTAGAGTGTTATATCCTAAAACTATCATTTAATAGGCATTGTTAGTTCTAATAATATTTTTAATTGCTCACTATTTGTTATAGTACAGTGAGTGTGTAGCTGCTTTAATATCATCTTGATGAGATTTTCCTTTCTTCCCATTATTTACACTGGTCATTTAAAAGCAAAAAGCAAATACATTACTAAGCACCCAGAATCATTGTTGTTAGAATGCTATTAATAGCACCATCATGTAGACTGATGGCTTTTTTTATCCTTCACTTGTAGTTATCTATTTGACCATACATGTTTCTACAGTGCTTGTACCTCTTGAGTTGCAGCTGCCATCCAATGAGGAAGATGAATACCAAAGTCAAACTTTCTTTTCCCTTTCTAGCCTCTGAAAAAATAGTACGATTCATCAAACAAAAGTCCTGTAATGGCACATTATCGCTAGGTCAGAATGTTAAGTAGTAATCTCTAAAGAAGTATAGTTGGGTAATGTCTTTATTAAAGAGTTACCTTAAATTCTACAGCTAGTTTTTTTTCCAGAAAGGATGTGAAAGACATAGAAAAAACAGAAATCCTAGATGCTGGCTTGTGAAGCATCTATTACTTTGAATGTGTGACTTCTTCTCTGTTATCCTGAGAAAACCTAAAGCCAAGTTATAACCCATTGTAATGTGTGTGCCTCACATAGGCAGAGCAACAACTAAAAAAAAATGAGTTGTCACTAGCCTAGTAGCAGTTTCATTTTCATTTTAGTTGTCACTAGCCCAGTAATGATATCACTGCTCAAGGTCACACAAGTCTGATGGGTGTCATAGAAATTTGATAAACATTTTTTTCCCTGCCATGAAAGCAATGGCCCACTTTCCACCGTGAAGTACCTTCCCTTATTAAAATATAGAGTAAGAACCAGCATGTTGGAACAGAAAGTCAAAATATTTTCATTTTTAAGAATAAATAAAAAAATTGCAAGGAACAAAGGAAGATGGGGGAGTAATAGTGGCTGAATTAAAAGGACTCAAGTAAAAAAAATCAATCTCTCACCCCTTCCCAAATAATTCCAAAATTATGCATTATACCAGTTATAGGGATCAGGGTTAACTTGTTTATGCTATTCTATCCAGTTTAAAGCCTGGATACCTGGGGAAAACCACTCATGAAGAAAAAACATATAATATGGTTAAAAGGGAGACCTATGTTGCAAGTCATGCGTGAAGCTCCCAAACTTGGAGGAAAAAAATTATCCAACAATCTGTCGTCGTACTTTTTGCTTTATTTATATTACTAGGACGGTGTTTCCAAATAACTTGCAGTGAGAACCTTATCTGTAGCATATGCTGGTTAACTAAGATTCTCTAGCATTATTTAGATTAAAACTGTAACTGCCAGAATTAGTATAGATCAGCGGTTCTCAACCTATGGGTCACGACCCCATTTGGGGTCGATCGACCATTTCACGGGGGTTGCCAAGCAAGGCTGTCCGCCATTTTTCCCCCCTTTTCCGGTGGGTGCCTTACCTCCCTTGGGCTGGGCCAGCTGGTGGTCAGCCTGCTCCATCTCTACCGCTTGCCAGCTACGCCTCGGCCGGCGCAGGGGGCAGAACCACACGTGCGTGGCACTCCCGGGCAGGGAAAGTCCTCGATTTACGACCGGTTGGGTAGTCCTCGACTTACGACAGGTTTAGTCCTTGACGTACGACCGGTTTAGTCCTCGACTTACGACCGGTTGGGGGTCGCGGCATTAAAAAGGTTGAGAACCACTGGTATAGATTGATTGCCACTGTGCCAAAAATAAACTCACATAATATTGTCATGTGCTGAGAAGAGATTGCAACGTAGACAATCTAGGATTCCTTGAAAGCTCTAAAAGGACTACTGCCAAAACCAGGAGCAACACATTTTTCAACAAAAAAAGATAGAAAGAAGTGGCTAGAATTTGTCTACATGCAAAGGGCATACTTGTATTGTATTGCTACTTCAGGGGCTTATTGTCAAATTGCTTTCTCTTGCCCTATATTTTCATGGTGAAGTTAGAAGGCATTTCACTACCATTATTTCATTCATGCTGCCTCCATTACCCCAATATATATTTGCTATATTAAATTGAAGTTGTGCATTTATAGCTTTAAAATATTTGTAACTTGCAGGGAGTTACTAGTGCACACCAAGGAAAATTAAATTTGGGTTTGCAAATAGGAAATTTTAATGTACATAAAATGAGATTGAATACTAAAAGCAGGTAATGAGCTAAATAAAAGTAAAGTCTTATTTATGTCAAGCTCTACTGGTGATGACAATATGAAACTGGTTTACTGTTGAATTTTTATGGAGCTTTTTTCTAAAAAAAAAAAAAAAATCTGTCTAGGCTACAGTGTTGGTATTTCTTGGAGATTTCTGATCTAATGTAAAGCATCTCCAACCATGCAAAACCCTTTTTATCAGCTAACTTGAGCTACTGAATATGCTGCCACCTACGTAGGCAAAGCAAAACTACCCTACTGCCAAATTGAAAATACTAGGAATGTGGGAGACATTTGTGTGGTTATATTATGCTGTAAACTTTCTAATATACTTAATACATTTTTGTAAGCTTTTGATGTACATTAGAGTGCGAATTGGAAAGAAAAATAACATTTGGCTTTTGCACAAATTTAAAAGAAAATGTCCTCCCAAAATGCATAAATCAGGACCAGCATATACAAATATATACAAATGAGTAGAATCTTAAAATGTATTCTTATGCTGAATTTTTTATTTATTTTATTTGCCATAGTGAAGAATGTTAAGTGGTGGAAAAATTAAATATAAATGTATTGTTGAAGATAAGTAACCATGACCACATGGTCATGGTTACTTTCTCCAGAATGTCTTAGTAAAGATCTTGGTGCCTGTTCTATCACTCTTTCCGTTAGATTATGCTGGAGTGTTCTGATCTTTGCTTGCAAGGGAAAAGAAATTCTACAGATCAGGCTCCTATAATTTTTCCCCAATATCTTCCCTCGGGATTGGCTGTTCATTCTCAGAGTTGGAGATCTCAACCATTTTGTGGCCTTTGAGATATGCAGAGACTGGTGTTCTATGGTCTTCATCCTTACACAGAATGAGACTCTTAATCTATATCCAGGTGTTGTATATTATAGAAGATCTTATCAATCTGCCAACTTTAAGGTCATTTCTCCTACATTTAAAAGGATCCAGACTTGCTTGGAATCCAATTGCTGTACATCTGAATCCTTCTCCTGTAGGCATTTTTCACTCAACACATAAAGGTTTGCAGGATGCTACCATGCTTTGAGGGAGTTGGTAGGTGTGGGACTTCTTTCATAATAGCATTATAGTGTTCTTTCTATCTAATGTCCAGAGCAATGTCTGTTAGTCTTTGTAGCAAGTACACCTTAAGATCAGCCTCAAGGATCAGTCAATTTATTAGCCCCCACCTACTTGAAATAAAATCTTGGTACCTTTCTCTCTCTTTCCCTTGCTTTGGGTGGTGAAGAGCATCTCCTTTACAAAGGGCAGTGAATTCACAATTATCACATCTGAGTTATCTTTTCCTTTTTTTTCTGATGTCTCCCCCACTTATCTTTATTCCCACGGCCACATCTGCATATGGCAATATGTGTTGCACTGCGGGCTTTAAAATGTATTCTTTTTCCTTTCCTTTCCTTATCATTAAAAATGGACACCTTAATTACTTGAAGTACTTTTGATTAATATTAATAGCATGTTTTAAATTCTCAGTTCAGATTTCAGAAGAGACCTTTACATGTAATTTCACACATTGTCCGCATACTTAAGCACCTCTACCTATTTCAGAACTGCAAACTGATCAGTCAGCTAGGAAGACTGCAAGCTGATCAGTCATCAGAAGGAGGAGAGAGAAATGTGCTTTAAACCACAACAACTAGGAACTAAGAAAGTGACTCTGAGGAAATTGTATGGAATGGATGATGTTGTGAGAAGTAACTCAGTGGATACTTTTCAAGTTAGATAATTAGAATGCTAAGTCAGTATGAGACACTGTTTGGTCTAATGATTAAGACACCAAACTGGAAAGTGGGAGACCATGAGTTCAAGTCCCACCTTAGACATGAAAGCCAGCTGAGTGACTTTGGGCCACACACTTTCTCTCAACCCAACTCACAAGGTTGTTATTGTTGTGGGAAAAATAGGGAGAGGAAGATGTGTGGATATGTTCTCCATATTCAATTATTTGTAAAAAATAATGCAAGTCAGTAAATACAGATGATTTGGCCAAATTCTTGTCTGGATAATGGCCCTTGTTCTTATTAAATTCCTAGTGTCCTTCTTTCAACTGTTCCCGAAGTTCTGAACTTCAAAAATAGTTTGTTTAAAGCAAAAATTCTTGCAATAATATTCCCATCTCCTTTGTGTCCCCCTGCTCTTGCTTCTTTTGAAGTGTGATCCTCAACTTGCTACAAAATGTCATGGGGTTGTTTTTTTTTAATTCAACAGAAGTAGTGCATCCCAATCCATAGTGCAGAGATGATCAAAAATAGCCTCTTAAAATCTTTAGGTGCATTACTGAGATACTGGTGTTTTTGATGTTCATAAGTAAAGCTGCTGAAAGTCCTTCTTTGAATTTCTTGATTTATGGTCAGAGATCAAAGAACATCAGTACAGTTAAAGCAGGCACTGGCAATTTCAAAATACAGGTTCCCCCATGTAAACGAAGTATACATTCAGTCTCATGAAATGGTCAGGTCTTGCAATATTTTGATGATCTCATCTCATTTTAGGGCCTCATTCGATTCCAGCATCCTTGCGTGAGATTTCTTTCTTTTTTTTAATTATTAAGAAAAAAAAAATCTAAGCATTTGACAGATACAGTGCTATTCATAAAAAGGTGTGTTGTTAACTCCTAAGCTACAGAATATGATTTACAATCTCTCTATTCCTTTGTGTGCATGACACTAGAAAAATTCCTTAAACAGCTCATTGTATGTCCATGTATTTGCGGGACAGAAGAAGGCACTGAATGCCTGAGGTAGAATATTATACTGCCATTTCTTACCTCAGTTCCATGTGCAAGAAGCGACCAGGCTGACTACAGTCTCAGAATTGGTGATACAGTGGCTTTGATCACATCTGCATTCATATCTTGGGAATGCCATGCAATTATATAGCTTTCATTGTTCTGTCCTCACTGTCAGTCTTTAAATATCTGAAAATATATTTTAAAAAATAGACATTCCCTTCTCACGCTTATGGATGGCATGTGTCTTCCTCAATCTTAGGTTCTTAGACCTGGGAGTTAGAGGGTTTTGTGCAATATCTTAAGCTGTTCCTAATGCTGTAGTCTTCTGGGCAGAGAACTCTGATCTTGTTCCTGGGATTAGTTGGAGCCTGTCTCCCAGCCCCAAGTGCTCTTACTCCCGCTGGAACCACTTTGGTCTTTACTTTCCACACATATATATATAGCCTAGTGATCATGTTGGCTTTGGTAGAATCAGCTAAATGTGCCTGCTAGCTAGATATGCCAGTGGAGCTGATATCTGTGGGAATTCTGCTGATGTAACTGCCTCGCTTCCTTAATAATGTGGAGCATTGTTTTCCACATGCTCAGGTTTTTCAAGTAGGGAAAGGTGAGTATACTCCCTTGCCATGTTGTCAGAAGTAAGTCTTCATCCTGGTTCATCCAAGCCAGGAATATTATCATTATTATTACTATTAAATAAGCAACATGGCGACTGCTTTGGGAAGATGGTTACAGTTTATTGCAGAAGCAGAAAGATGGTTCTTCAGGAAAGAGCAGAGGAGAGAAGAAGAGACTGAGCACATGGCCAGTAGCATTTTATACCCTCTCTAGCTTTTTGTTTGGAAGTCTTCCTGTTCCTGTGGCATGAACTTTGAGGCTATTTCCTGTGTCACGTATTCTGACTTGAGCCCAGGTGTGCCTCTCTGGTATTACTTGATGGTAATGGTTAGTCATATTATGTCCCAAAAGTCATCTGCTTCCGTGGGGATGGGGCTAATGACTCTTAAGAGGTTCTTTGTCTTCTTCAGTTCCTGGCTCCAACCTTCCTGATGGTCTTACATCTGCATTTCTATAGGGCTGCTTCCTGCTTGGGGCAAAGAGATGATGCCAGGTTTGGTTTTTGGTTTTAAAAATCCTTTTTGAGGAAAAATATCTTTCTGCCTTTTTAATATTTCCTTCTCTGGGGCTCTGACTTCCCACAATGTGATAGTTAATTAAAGGATTTGGAAAGACCGTTCTCTTGAATATCTCTCTTCCGCGCTCTCTACTCTCAGCGGAATAAGAATTTTTCCAGTGGTTTTCTTGGAAAAGGGGCTCAGCAATAATAATGACAGGAGGATACCTATTTCTTTCCCTGGAGGCTTTTTCCTGACAAACGGTAGCAATGACAAGTTGGCCAGCAGCAGCAACTTGCAGCCAAAGCATCCTTCTGAAACATCCTGAGCAGAAAATGACCTAAGGTCACCAAGACGTCAGGAGAGACACCAGTCCCCCAGTTTTCTGCTCTACTCTCTCCTTATAGAGCAAATAATTCCTCTTCTCCCCCACTTTATAAGAGGCATAAGCAACATGTATGCATAAGGATTGCTTACTGATGCAAGCAGTCTCTTCGCTAATCTGTTCCTTCCATGCGTCTTGCAGCTTTAAGGATTTTCCTAAAGAGATCTGTTCTGGCTACATTCTGTTCCTGCTTTATAAGAGCTCCATGACACAACAAGGGATAACAAACAGCATTTAAATGACTTTATCAGTTTTATTCAACTTGTGGAATGATGGATATTAAGGATCACACATTTAAACTGCCCTTTTTCATGGATGGGATCAAGACTAGGAATATTGAGATACTTCTTACCAAGATGGGGCTGTGATAGACTCAAGAATGTTTAGAAAACATTGAGTAAAAAAATGCTTCTATTTTCAGGAGGAGTGGAAAAAAAAGAAAACCTCTTTAAAATGTTCTTAGGAAAATCTCCTTTGAGAAATTTTAGCTCACAGCTAAAACACATTGTAGATGTAGAGAGTGTTCCCTCAACGCAATGAAGTTATTTTTCCAACAAGCCTGCCAGCGACTCCTTTATCATGACACCCAGAGAAACACTGCCAGCTGGATAAAGATGGTAACAAAAGACTTTGCAAAGTAATTTGTTTTATAAAATGTTCTTCCACATAACATTCCAGCAGGTTGAGGCATCCCCATTATATTCAGGTCAAGCTGAAAATGAATGCGGACCTTGCATGGAGAACAAAAATTTTATCTGAGCACAGAAGACTCTTCGGTTGAAAAATCTGGCAAGAGTCTGAAAGTCAGTCCTGCTATCGCTCAATAGCCTTGTGGACAAATTGAAAGCCAAATTCAGAATTTCTAAATACTAATCCAGAATCCAACATACTAATGCACTACCAAAACTAGCTTTTTTCATCCTTCAGATTTCTAGGTGAAGAATTTTTTAAGGGAAAGAGAAATCCAGTGTTTTAGTGATAAAAGACGAGTGTATGAGTGTCCTCCCTTTCATTGTGCAATCATCCCTTCAGTTCTCTGCACCTTCCTTGGTTTCCCATGCCTCGCTTAAATCCCAAGGGAAGAAAATAAATAATTTCCAGTTGCTTTTTAGGATTAAGAATTAAGGGTAGCCCAGCAGGCTTTAGAGCTGGGATGCAGCACTTCCATCAACTCTGAGTCTGAACCAGGCTTTACACAACACCTGTCAGGCACAAATAACCAGGAGCATTCATTGATTTCAAAATACAGAAAAGTTTATCATTGCTACCTGTACACAAGAATCTAGTTAATTAATGGTCAAAGCTAAATTGGCACTAGGCAAGGATCAACGGAATTCACAGGGTTGAGCTTGGGTTTCTTGTGGCAACGGAGTGACTCCAAACTGATAACACATTTAACTCTATCTTCCAGCTCAGCTTGTTCTACACACATCAAGGGTGACATTCTATGGTGGGATCAGCCAACCCCTAGTTTTGGAGGTGGGGGGTTCATGTTTAATGTTTAAGTGATAAAACAAGTGCCGTAAATATCTGTGAAGCATAAGGCACCCATTCAGTTTTTGTAACTTGTCAAAAACTCCAACAATTAAATTTTTAAAAGGCCAAAAAATTGGGTCCTACCCATTTTGGACATGGTCTTTGTGGGTCTCAAAAGGGAAATGGATGAGCTTCATGCTGCCCCTGGGCCGCACATAAAAGAAAAGGAAATTACTATTATTCACTCAACACAAGTATGAAGTAAAAATGCCATCAAAAGAAAAACAAAAGAGCAAAATAATGGTAAGAAAATAACAGTCTTTTCACAGGGGAAGAAAACTTGCAGAAACTGGGGGGGGGGGCAACTACCCACCCCATGATTTCTGCAGTAGTACCAGATTTTGGTTGGGGGTTGAAGCTGTCACAGCTCCACCACTAAAAATAAAAATAAAAAATGTAGTTGCAGTTTTCCCCGGGTGAAGACCAGACTCTTGTCAACAATCCCTGATTGAACCAAACTCTGTAGGGAGTATATTGTAAGGGACAAATGCTATACATACTCTCTTGCACTTTGGTTCAAATGGCTAGTGGTGGTTATAGAAGGAAGGAATGATCTCCTTTGATTCTGCTAACCAGTCAAAGAATCTCAGTCCCTGAATGCTCATTTGACAGCTAAAGCAGAAAGTTGTCAAAGAATCTCTATTTAGGAAGCAAACCTATGCACCTAATTTAAGCATGGATCATTAATAAAGACTTTCAGAGACTTTGGGACTTCAGGTCACATAGAAAATTTTACAACAGATTTCGAGTGGCCATGGCAGACCATTCCTTACAATAAGAGATCTTGACCATACATAACTCATAGTATGAAATTTAAAATGAGAATGCATTTTCTTGAAGAAAAAATCATTACATTCAATCAAGGAAGCCCTTGTTTTGCTTTTTTTAATTAAAATCTACTGGGGGTGATTTAAGTGAAGTATAGCCTCTAATACAGTAGTGATTGTTTTCTAAGCAAATCCTTTTTACAAAAAAAAACACAAAAAAAAACAGACCAGCTCAAGCCAGACATCAAAGAAGGCATACTTCAAGGGGGTTTATCAGCATAGATGAAGCTATGTGATACAGGAATTAAGGAGGGAATAAAGCTGGAATTAGTACTAAATCCACAGTAATATTCTGTTTTCAGATGCCTCAACCTGTAGTTCTTTTCAAGTTAAACCATGTGTGCTTGAAATAAAATATTAAGGGAAAAATGGGGGCAGTTGGAAATAAATGCCAGCAACATCTATTTGACTTTATTGCATTTATTGCAGTTCTTCACGCTGCATTTCTACCTCTTTTATTCTAAGCTCTTCGCATTCCTCAAGTGTGCCTCAGGTTGCAGTTCACACTGAAAACTAGGCTTTGAATATTCCAGTAGGATAATTAGCAGTTTGAGGTGGAAGGTAGATGGATAATGAAAAAAGCAACACATAATGCAAAAACTCATCTTAAATGCCACACTTAACTGCAGCTATGGTAATTCTTTTTTCATGTCTTCTATCCACATCCCC
>NW_015387068.1:0-1723 GCF_001527695.2 Protobothrops mucrosquamatus | reverse complement strand
CGCATTCCTCAAGTGTGCCTCAGGTTGCAGTTCACACTGAAAACTAGGCTTTGAATATTCCAGTAGGATAATTAGCAGTTTGAGGTGGAAGGTAGATGGATAATGAAAAAAGCAACACATAATGCAAAAACTCATCTTAAATGCCACACTTAACTGCAGCTATGGTAATTCTTTTTTCATGTCTTCTATCCACATCCCCTCCCTTCTATCAAAATTGTAAACTTTCTTAAGCTAAAGGATATTGAAGATCTCTCACTTATCTTGGCCATGTTATGAGGGGGAATTTATTGAAGGAAGCAATTATGTTAGAAAAGTTAGCGGTAGAAGGAAAACAGGCCATCAAAGAAAAGTTGGCTGGACACCATCAAAGCTGGCACCAGCTAGAGCATAGAAAAACTCAAAGTAGTGCAAGATTGGAAGATCTGGAGAGACCTGGCCCATAGAATTACCAAAAATCAGACACAACCGAATAGATAACATTATCATTGTGGGATTGCCACAAAGAAGAGAGAGTCAAGCTATTCTCCAAAGCACCTGAAGGCAGGACAAGAACAATGGATGGGAACTAATCAAAGAGAGAAGCAATCTAGAAGTGGAACAACCTGCCTCTAGAAGTTGTGAATGCTCCAACACTGGAAGTTTTTAAGAAGAGACTGGAAGCCATTTGTCTGAAATGGTGTAGGATTTCCTGCCTGAGCAGGACTAGAAGACCTCCAAGGTCCATTATTATTATTGTTGTTGTTATTATGATGATGATGATGATGATGATGAATCACACAGTCAGCCAGATGTTCAGACTGGATTTGGCATTTTGTCTACCTATCGAGTCCTTACCAAGGACCTAGGATAGGCAGATGTGGATGTTTGATGATATTACAGATATCGTCGCAGGATGGAAGCAGTTCCTAGTAAGGCTGCCTTTTGCAATTGACTAATGGCGAATTTGTCAATGCCAATGTTGTTCAAGTGCTGCTCCAGTTGTTTTGGGATTGCACCCAAGGCGCCTATTACTATTGGTACTACCCTTGCTTGCCTGTGCCACAGTCCTTCTATTTCTATTTCTATTTGTAGGTCTTTGTATTTTGTTATCTTCTCCAGTTCTTTCTCGTCTATTCTGCTGTCTCCAGGCACTGCCACATCCACTATCCGGACTTTTTTTGTCTTTCTTATCAACAATTGTTACGTCTGGGGTGTTATGTTGCAGATGCTTGTCTGTTTGAATTCTGAAGTCCCAGAGCAGTTTATCATTTTCTATGACTTTCTCTATTTTATGATCCCACCAGTTCTTGCTTACAGGCAAATGATATTTCTTGCAGATCTTCCAATGCTACTTTGTCATGCCGCTGCTTGTAGTCAGTCTGTGCAATCTTCTTGCAGCAGCTTACCTGGTAGTCCACTGTTTCTTCAGCTTCTTTGCATAGGCGGCACTTACTGTCTGTTGCTGTCTTCTCAATTTTGACTATTAGTGTTGTTGTTGTTGTTGTTATTATTACTACTACTACTACTACTATTATTATTACTATGATTATTATATTACCAGTGGCTGAACTCAGCCATTTCCATTTTGGTTCCAGGAAAATATACATTCAAGTTAAAGAGGGGGCAACAGGGTGTGACCACTTCATTGCATTCTGTCAATATCCCTTTTATTCATAAGTGTATTTTTCAAGACCTGTTATGTCCTATATGAGATTAGGAAGAGCTTTGGCTTCTTTAATGAAAC
>NW_015387067.1:275881-278714 GCF_001527695.2 Protobothrops mucrosquamatus | reverse complement strand
TGGGAGGAAACACACACTCCATGGTCTAGAATACATGTAGATTACGCTGGGCCCTTTCAGGGTCAATTCTTCCTGGTTGTTGTTGATAGCCATTCCAAATGGCTGGAGGTCGTGCCTGTGTCTTCTACCACAGCCGCCAAGACTATTCAAGTGTTGAGAAACATTTTTGCTGCACACGGGTTGCCAGATGTTCTAGTGTTGGATAACGGTCCTCAATTTACTTCTACTGAGTTTCAGGGATTTCTCTGGACCAACATGATCCGCCACGCTGCTTCGGCTCTCTTCCATCCTTCCACCAACGGTCTGGCTGAATGGATGGTCCGCGTCACCAAGGACGCCCTCAAGAAGCTGACTTACGGCAACTGGCATCACAGGTTGGCTGACTTTCTTTTGGCACATCGTACTACTCCGTGCACTGCCACGGGTAAGTGCCCGGCCGAACTCCGCTGGGGTTGTCGGCTCGTGACTAAATTGGACAGGCTGCATCCGGAACGTGTAGCTGTTCAGGTGTCTCAGCCACACCCACCACGGGTCCTACGTGAAGGTGATCCTGTCTGGGCCAGGAATTACGGGCCTGGCCACCTTTGGGTACCGGCTGTGGTCTGCAAAGTCTCGGGGCCTCTGTCCTACGAGGTGTCCCTGACAGACGGCTGCGTACTTCGCCGCCACATCGATCAATTACGTGTGAGGCGGGACTCGCCTATGGTTCCTTCTCAGTCTCCTCTAGGGGGAGAGGAGGAATGGGAAATGCATTCTGGGAGTCAAAATCAACAGCCTACGTTGGCTGTGGGAAGGGAAACGGGTACTCAACACCCAACTTCCACAGGTGCTGCAGGTAGTAGTTCTTGGGAAAGGGAGTACATAGACACTTCCACACACACTCCAGCCTGGGAGTCCCACCGGTGGCAGACTAATTATCCACCCCTAACAAGCAATACTCCAGACACAGAGAATACCTGGGAGCATACTCACAACTCACAACATGCAAGAGAGCAGGCAATACAAAAGGGAAACACGCCCCTTACTGAAAGGGCTCAAAGAAGGATGTCCTCACGCATCAGGGCTAACAGGGAGGCATCCCTAGTCCCTAGCACTATAGAAACGAGCCAGGAATTCCGCACTCCTTCAGGAAACACGGAAATGAATTCACAGGGGTTAGACAACTCCATCGAGGGTAGATCAACCAGGTTTAGCAACCAACAGGGCTCTGACTGCTCAAATACGGGAGACGGGCTGGAAAGTCAAGCTGAAGTCACTGGACATTCACAGGGCACTTCACCAAGTGCAAGTAGCAACGGGGATAACAATACAAACTCTCCAGGTCTGAGAAGGTCGCTCAGGGTAAGAGGCCCTCCCAAATACCTAGCCGNTTGGGAATTCAGGTAACAGGGCTAAATAAATTGCAAACACAGACCCTTGCTGACGTATGCAAGGAGTTTGCAGATGTGTTCAGTTCTGAACTTGGGTCCTACACAGGACCTCCTGTTTCACTTAAGTTGGATCCAACGGTACAGCCCATCAGGGTTAAGCCTAGGAGGGTACCATTTGCTCTTAAGAGCAAGATTGACGATGAACTGGACAAGTTGCTCCAGCAAGGCATTCTAGAGCCTGTAGATTCCAGCCCGTGGGAAACCCCCATTGTAACGCCTTTAAAGGCAAACAGGGACATCCGGATTTGTGCTGACTACAAATGCACTCTAAACAAGGCCCTACAGCTACATGCTTATCCTGTGCCTGTAGTGAGCCACATTTTGGCTTCCCTTAAGGAAGGAAAAATCTTTGCTAAGCTTGATCTGGCTCAGGCATATCAACAGCTGCCTGTTGATGCTGCAGCTGAGGCCCAAACTATTGTCACCCATCGTGGAGCTTTCAGGGTGAAGAGGTTATAGTTTGGGGTGAATGTCGCTCCTGGCATTTTTCAGAGTGTAATGGAAAACACCCTGAGGGGTATTCCTGGTATATGTCCTTACTTTGATGATGTTCTCATCGCAGGTGACTCTCCACAAGTGCTGGCTGAGCGTTTAAAGGCCGTTTTGCTTCGTTTCCGGAAAGCAGGTCTTAAACTAAAACAGGACAAATGTAAGATTGGTGTTAAATCCACTGAGTTCTTAGGTTTCAAGATAGATGCACAGGGTATTCACCCGTCTGATGCTAAGCTCAAAGCTATTCAGAAGGCTCCAAGCCCCAAGTCTAGGGGTGAATTGCAAGCCTTTTTGGGTTTATTGAATTTCTATCATGCTTTTCTACCTCACAAAGCTGCTATTGCTGAACCATTGCACAGATTACTTGACAAGAATGCGTGTTGGCGCTGGACCAAGGTCCATGAGGCCAGTTTCAATGAGGTCAAAGCTTTGCTTACATCCAATGCGGTGTTGGCTCATTTTAATGAGCAGTTGCCACTGTGCCTGGCTTGCGATGCCTCACCCTACGGTGTGGGCGCTGTTCTTAGCCATTTGACGGCTGATGGGACTCAGGTCCCTGTGGCTTACTATTCTAGGACTTTATCTGCTGCTGAGCACAACTATGCTCAAATTGATAGGGAAGCTTTGGCTCTGGTGGCTGGCATTAAGAAGTTCCATGACTTCATCTATGGCCGCCATTTTACGGTCTTTACGGACCACAAGCCTTTGCTGGGGCTATTTACCACATCCAAACAAACTCCTCATATCCTATCCCCTCGTATGCTCTGTTGGTCCATCTTCCTCTCAGCTTATGACTATTCACTGGTCCATAAGCCTGGTAAGGAAATGGGTCATGCAGATGCTTTGAGTAGGCTGCCATTACCTACTGTGGAGCCTGATCCCGCTCCTGCTGTACACATATTGTCAATTCA
>NW_015387067.1:267010-274483 GCF_001527695.2 Protobothrops mucrosquamatus | reverse complement strand
GGCTGGAAAGTCAAGCTGAAGTCACTGGACATTCACAGGGCACTTCACCAAGTGCAAGTAGCAACGGGGATAACAATACAAACTCTCCAGGTCTGAGAAGGTCGCTCAGGGTAAGAGGCCCTCCCAAATACCTAGCCGATTATGTAAGGTGAGCAGGTACATAGAAATAGCTGACCTAAAGGTTCTGGCTGGTTGTCTTTAATGAAACAAGGTCGGGGGGTCACTGGATCTGGTTCAAAGGAACAGTCCCACACCTTATACATTGTGTAACATTAACTCATCATTAATTAATTATATTACCATCTACAGGATGGCGTCCATGTGGGCGCAATCTTATTTCATCCAGGGGGAAGGGGTGTTGTGTCCTGAGCCTGCAAGAGGCAGGCTCGGGACATTGCAAGAGTCCCGGGCATTTGCAGAAGCTGCCCGGGACCAGACTGAGCGGCGCCAGCCTTGTGCGCATGCGCAAGGCGGGAAAAGCCCGCCTCATGATTGGTTGAACTTGCCCGGGGATCAGAGGGTATAAATAGAGGCCTGCGTGCCTCTGCTCAGGTTGTTCGTAGAGTGGAGCAAACAATAAAGACTTGTTGGAGATGATTCGTCTCAAGCGCCATTATTCTCCGGACTTAACAGAGAGGTTCTGGAGTCTTTTTCTCTTTTGGGTTAGTTGATTGTCTCTTTTGCCTAGTCGAGAGCTTTTCAACCAGTGGTACGCATACTACCGGTGGTACATTGGCACCTGGCAGGTGGTACGTGACCATCCTAGAGAAGTGCTTTCGTGAGAGGGCAGCATTTGGGGGGTGAAGCTTCCCCCTTCCCCCCCCCAAGCCACAGCTGAGCAAGACACCAGTCTGCCTGTGCTCTTCCCCCGTCTGAGGTTTTCATTATCGTGAGCATTTCTGTTGAGAATTGGCAGGGGAGGCTGTTGGGTTTTTATTCTCCCCCCCCCCCATCTGCTGGGTGGCTGCAGCAGATTTTGATCACTTCTGTCGTGAAGCACGTTTTTTTGGGGGGGAGATCTCCACTCCGGTTGCTAAGCTTGCTTAAACCCTCTTCCTCCTCCTTCTCATTGGACCCTCCCTTTGTCTGCAATGCTGGGGCAGGAAGACCCCTGCCAGGCTGGGGATGATGGGGATTTGCACTCTGTGGAGTAGGGGCAGGGTTACTCTGCTCCCTGTCAATCAGGTTTGATTTCCTTTCTTTGTCCCCCCTCCCTCCCTGCTTCCCCTGCTTGTAGCTCCCTCTGAGCCCCTCATTTTTGGGAGTTAGCATTGCTGGCATCTCTTTCTCCTGAGCCCCTCGTGCTGGGTAACTGTTGCCACTCAAGAGCTGTTTTAAAGTTAGGGAATCTTTGGGGGATAGCCAACTAGCATCCAACATGCCCCCATGCCCCCACTTCAAGTCCAGAAGCCGCACCCCCCCTCCAAAGCCCCTGCAATCACCTATCAGCTTCTTTGAGTCAACCAGAAGGAGAGAAGGGGGTAGAACAGTGCAAAGATTAATGTCAGAGAAACAGGCACAAGTTTCCCATTAAAAGTGTGGTAAGTGGGTGTACAGATAGTCCTCAACCTACAACCACAATTGAGCCCAAAATTTATGTTGCTAAGTGAGAAATTTGTTAAATGAGTTTTGTCCCATTTTATGACTTTTCTTGCCACATTTGTTAAGTGAATCACTTCAGTTGTTAAATTAGCAACACGGTTGTTAAGTGAATCTGGCTTCCCCCATGGACTTCGCCTCTCAGAAGGTCGCACAAGGAGATCACGTGACCCTGGGACACTGTGACTGTCATAAATATGAATCAGTTGTCAAGCATCTGAATGTAAATCAAAAGACCCTGGGGATGCTGCAACAGTCATAAGTGTCACTTTTTTCAATGCCGTTGTAACTTCAAACAGCCACTAAGCGAACTGTTGTAAGTTGAGGACTACCTGTACTATATCCCTTTTTCCTTTTTTTTTTTTTGGACATCAAGTTTTTGACACCTTGCTAGGCAACTGGTGGTACTCGGATATTGCCATATCCTAAAAGTGGTACAATGGGTGAAAAGGTTGAAAAGCCCTGGCCTAGTCTGTAGATATTGTTAATGTCTATGTGTGTATTAGTGGCTGATTTGTCAGAGTCCCAGATTTCTAGAAATTCCCTGGCATTTTGGGATTTGGCCTGGTCTAGGATTGTCACATTTTCCCAATTGAAACTATGATTAAATCTGTCTATATGTTGTTAAATTAAAGAATTTCCGTCATGCCTTTTGACTGCAGTTGGTGTTCATGGATGCATTCTGCCAGTCTTCTGCCTGTTTGTTCTACATAGTGGTTGTTGCAGTTCTTACATAGTATGTTATAGATGACTCCTGTTTTTTCTTCTGAGATTGCTGGGTCTTTTGGTTTGCTTAGGATGTTTTGAAGGGCTTTAATTGGCTTGCGTGTTATTCTGATTCCATGTGGTTGTAGCAGTTTATTTGCAGTTTCTGAGATATTCTTGATGTATGGCAGTGTAATTCTTTTTAAGGTTTGTGTTGGTTGTGCTGCATTGGGTTGTCAAGGACTTTTTGATCAAATTGTGTGGGTAATTATCAAAGGTTTGGAGGTTGTCTTGATGGTTTGGAAAGAATAGGAACAGCAGTCCTCAGGGATAGTAGAGTTGTTCAGTAAAGATCACCATAATTATTAAACTCTATGAAATAAGACCATTCTGAAGTTAACATAGAGATCCAGGATAAGTAATCCTTGTTCTTTATGAGGAATCATAAAACAGAAAACTGTAATAAATGTAGGAAACTCCAGAAAATATGGCACACATGGGAAGGAAAAAGAATGAAGTGTAGAGTTCAGATTTTTTTAATATTCATTTGCATCTACTTAATTCACACTACAAAACTGTGTAAAAATGATGTATAACAAATCACATCAAACACAGACTTGATCTCATTTTAAAGTGTTGAAACACTATGTCAGTAATTATTATTATTATTAAAAGTATTAGAATAATATTTTTAAAAGATATTTCTAGGCATGTCCATGCTTTCTTCCTTAGAATTTGAAAGTGGATGCAGTGGAGTAGATAAAAGTTGAATTCTCTGACTAAATGTTCTATTACAGACACCACATTATTTATTTTTTAAACAAGAATAGGCCATTTTTGAAGGCAGAACCTCAGAAGTAATTCACAATAGACCTATAATAACTCTATTCTGCAATTTACTCCATCTTGAAAATGACATAATTGGGAAATAATTCAATAATTTCACATATTGAATTTTACTGAAATCACTAGAAACATCTAGGGTAATATAAAAAAGAGAATAAAATCAGGATTTTTTTTAAAAAAAATCAATTTAGGTTAACACAGATATGGGACAAGCAATTTCATTGGTACCATGCACCTTCATAATCTCAATCTTTCTCCAGTCTCATGTGTCCTTATCACATTGCAACCTATGAGTGAAACAGCCTTAAATCATCATGAAATGTACTAAAGTAAATTGTATAACAGGATTCTCCCCCCATAAAACTAACAGTTTCCCATCATAAACTTCTAGCTATGTAAATTCTGTAATATAAAATTCCTTTATCCTGGAGATGATTACCTGTCATAGGTGTGATCAGAGGTATATTTGGATTGCAGTGGCATAAAAGCACTTATAATTAGTTAATTAAATATTTAATTCTGGAGATATTGACCTCCCCTTTTTCTCTGAGCAGTCTTATTGCAATTATTTCTTTTCCATCATTTGTCTCTGCATGAGCACATTTTTCAGGACCATTGCCTGTCGTCCTTCCCAGTTTTTGACAGGTAAGATAAGATAACCTTTATTGTCATCTTTTACTTTTGGCACACTAACACACATTAAAAATGAAATTCTGTTGCCTGCTCTTAAAAGTGTACACATATATCACACACATATAAACATGCTATATACAACATCCAGAGGGAGGCCTCTGGAGCCCAGATCAGGCCGCTGGGGCACTGCAAAATCACTCTGCGGCCATGCATCCGAGTTCTGGAGGCTTAGAAAAGGCCTCCGGAGTCCGGATCAGGCCGCTGGGGTGCTGCAAAATCGCTCCGCGGCCATGCATCTGAGCTGGGCTGGGCTGGATTGGCTGAGCGTGGAGCCTCCTTGCTGCTTCTTCCCCCCGGACATTGGGAGCACCCACCCCACCTACTGCTTGTCCCAAGGCAGCTGCTGCCATCCAGCGCTCTCCAGCCTGTTGCCAGCCAGTTGGGGGCACCGAACTTGGGCCTCAGGCAGATGGAGGCTGGAGGGGAGCGAGAGCCGCATCT
Source organism: Protobothrops mucrosquamatus (assembly GCF_001527695.2). Taxonomy (NCBI): domain Eukaryota; kingdom Metazoa; phylum Chordata; class Lepidosauria; order Squamata; family Viperidae; genus Protobothrops; species Protobothrops mucrosquamatus. The sequence goes on along the minus strand of NW_015387067.1, from coordinate 270,199 downwards.
GCCTGCCTGCGCTCTTCTGCCGCAGATGCCGCAGCTCCACTTGCCTGGCAGGGCGGGGGTGCACTCATGCATGGGGACACACTGGTGGGGTGGGCACTGCCTATGTCCATGGGGGAAGAAGCGGCAAGGAGGCTCCATGCCCAGCCCAGTCCAGCCCCGGCACAGCAAGTGAGGCAGCAGCCCTACATGAGTCCCCGAGCGCAAGCAGGCCTCCGCCCTGCCAAGCAAACGGAGCCACAGCATCTGTGGCATAAGAGCGCACGCAGACAACAGAAGGCACGAGGAGCCCCAATCCCAGCACAGCCCCTCCCCACTCTCCTCCTCCCTCCCCCTCAGAAGATCTGCAGGGCTCAGGAGCCTCCCCCCATGCCCCCCCATCCCACCCAGGGAAGAAAACCATAGTGAGACACTTTTCTGTTTTAACTTTTTTTCCTTGTCGCTTTTTGGAGTTTTCATCCTGCTTTCGTGAGACAGCAGTGTTTGGGGGGGGTGTAGCTCCCCCTTCTCCCCCAAGCCATCAGTGTTTGGGGGGGTGTAGCTCCCCCTTCTCCCCCAAGCCATCAGCTGAGCCCACCTGCCCACTGCCCCACCCTCCAGAAACCCCCTGGATCTCCCCCAACCCTGCCCCGCCCCCACAGGCATCCCTCTCCAGGAGCTGGCCACACCCACCCTGGCCATGCCCACCCAGTCTGCCATGACCACCATAGCCACGCCCACTCAGCAGGCCATGCCCACTCTGCGGGCCACCGCCACCTGGCACCCGGTGATACATAAGTGGGTTTTGGGTTGCAGTTTGGGCACCTGGTCTCTAAAAGGTTCACCACCACTGACCTAGACCCTTACATATAAATATATATAAATATTAATCACTGCTAATCTTGAATACATAGTAGAAAGAGGAAGCTTGTGAGTTCATATAATACTGTATGGAACAAAACTGTGACTGAATCTGGATGTTCTGCTTTGGATACCACAAAGCTTCCTCCCAGAAAGTAACAAGGAAAACAGATTGTGAAGAGGATGTGTAATGATAGCACCTTCTTTATAATTTTCCAACAAAGAAAACAAACAGCAAAATTACATAGCTACTGTTAATTATATTCATATCCAGTGCTTTTTTTCTAAAAAAAAAAAAAAGTGCTGGAACTCCATTCTGGGCGTTTTATGAGAAAAAAAGCCCTGTTCATATCCGTTAGCTAGCCAAAGTATACTTTAAGTGAACCTAATGCTAATCATGTAAAATGTTATGCTTTAATAGTATTTTGAAACATAGCTTTAATTAGATGCAGCAGCCCCCTTTTTTCCCTAATTGATTAAAACATTTATATAGTCATCCACCTCAACCAATGTGACATGGGAGGCTTACAAAAAAACAATAACACCTAATAAAAATAATAGCTACAATATATACACTAACAAATGACATTAAAACAATAAAATAGTAATGCAAACAACAGTTAATACCAACAACCAGTCTGGACTCCAGTACACCACAACCAAAAAGCTTGGGGAAAGAGCTAGGCCTTGGCAGCCTTCTTAAAGGCCAGCAGGGATAGAGTGATAATGATCCAAATAAATAGTACTCCAGTAAATATGAATGTTATACAAGTTTACGCTCCCACAGCTGATAGCAATGAGGAGGATTTAGAGAAGTTCTCCGAAGATATAAGCAGTGTACTGAAAACCCTAAAAAGTAATGATATCACAATACTTATGGGGAACTTCAATGCAAAAGTGGGAGAAAGAAGTGATGCTCCTGTAGTTGGAAACTTTGGCTTAGGAACCAGAAATGGTAGAGGTGACAGATTTGTATACTTCTGCAAGGAACATAGGCAATGTGTGATGAATACTTTTTTCAAGTTGCCAAAAAGACACCTCTACACTTGGAGATCACCAGCAGATATACGAAATAATGTGGTAAAGAACCAAGTTGACTATTTTACAATAAACAAAATATTTAGAAACTCAGTAAAATCAGTAAAGACATACCCAGGTGCAGATTTACCATCCAATCATAATCTACTACTTGCTGAAGTCCAGCTGAAACTAAAAAGGATGAAAAACCCGAACCCGGCTAAACCAAGAATCGACAGAGACTTCATCATTAAACATGGAGGTAAGATTAAAGAAGAACTAGAAAATCATTTAAGGGAAACCAACAACCTGAATGATGATGATGTAGAAGCGAACTGGAATAAATTAAAAAATGCAATAGTAGAGGTAACAAATTCAAAACAGAGAGAGGGGTACCACAAGAAACAATAGTGGATGACAGAGGAAATTCTTCATCTCATGGATGAAAGAAGATCTTATAAAAATAAAAACAAAGAAAAATACAATGAATTGCAGAAAACAATTAGAAGAAAAATTCGACTGGCAAAAGAAAAGTCGTTTGCAAAGAGATGTAAGGAAATAGAAGAGACAGAACATATGCATGATAATTTCAATTTACACAAAAAAGTGAAAGAAGCAGCAGGCCTCTACAAAAAGAAAACCAACAACTTAGTTGACAAAGAGGGGAAAATTATCTTAGATGAGGATGAAAAACTAAAAAGATGGAAGGAATATATTGAAGAACTTTTTGAGGACACTAGGGATGATATAGATATGAGAAGTATAACAACTGGACCAAATATCACTATGGAAGAGGTTGAACATGCAATAAAAATAGCAAAAACAAGAAAAGCCACAGGACCTGATGATATCCTAGTAGAAATTTTAAAATTGCTGGAAGACAATGGGAAGAATTTTTTACTGCAGCTCTTCAATCAGATATATGAAACAGGAAAGATACCAAATGATTAGCTAAAATCAACTTTTGTGACAATCCCCCAAAAAATAAATGCAAAGAAGTGTACCGAATACAGAACAATAAGCGTAATGAGTCATGCTCTGAAAATATTCCTGAGAATAATTCACACAAGAATATACAACAAAATTGAAGAGCGTCTAGGTAACACACAATTTGGTTTCAGAAACAATCTTGGTACTGTGGGAAGTTAACCCAGAGAAGGAAATATTAAAAAGGCAGGAAAAAAAATATTGTTCACCAAAAGGATTTTTAAAAGCATTTTTTTGAAAAGCAGAAACCAAACCTGGCCTCATCTCCTTGCCCAGGGCAGTAGCTGGTCTTATACATATGCAGATGTGGAACCATCAGAAAGTTTGGAGCCAGGGATCTCAAGACAA
>NW_015387067.1:260371-263542 GCF_001527695.2 Protobothrops mucrosquamatus | reverse complement strand
CTCTGCTGCTTATCTGTCTTCTGCAATAAACTGTAACCTTCTTCCCAAAGCAGTCGCCATGTTTGCTTATTTATTCCCGGCTTGGATGAACCAGGATGAAGACTTACTTCTAACAGTACACAAGATGCACTGTTCAGCATTCAGGTTCTTGTACAGCATTGTAGAGATGTCAGTCACAGTGTTTACATGTGCTTCATTGATTTTGAAAAAGCTTTTGATAAAATAAGACACAGCAAACTATTAGAAATCCTGAAACAAGGGGTACTAGATGACAAAGACATCCAAATAATAAAGAATCTGTATTGGCATCAGGTAGCAAATGTGAGACTAGGCCAAAAATACTCAGCTGATGCAGAAATAAGAAGAGGGGCCAGACAGGGATGTATTCTGTCTCCATTGTTGTTCAATATCTACTCTGAGTCAATCTTCAACGAGGCACTGGAGAACATTGATGCTGACATCAAAGTAAATGGTGTTTGGATCAACAACTTAAGATATGCTGACGATACAGTTCTGCTTGCCAGTAAGCATGAAGACCTCCAGCTCCTCATCAACAGAGTCACAAAAATATCTGAAAAATAGGCTTCCCTTCTGCCACTCTAGCATAACTTCTTTCTTTTCTTCTTCCACCATAAATATACTTGGAGTCAGTGTATATTTTCTCCTTCTCCCTTTGTCATTTTTACACATTGCTTACATGACTCTAATGGTTGGACAGGTTTTAAGAGTATAATAAGAACCCCCCCCCCCCAGACATACCACCTTGTAACCTTCCAATACATCTTCTAAGACTTAATATCACACTCTGTGCACTGAACACAATTAATACAGTGAGAGCAGCAACAACAACCACAAAGATACCCACAAAATCAGCACATGCAGGGGGTCTTGGTTTTCCTTTGGTTCTAGATAGAAAAAGAAATATAAAGTTTAGTCCTTTTTCCTCTATTACCCCTCCTTCTGTCAGGAAGATTGACTATTAGTCCATGAAGTCCTTCGGAACTTTAGCTTCAGTGGATCTCCTTGGTGAGATTCCACCTTTCACTCCTCTGGGGCTGGCACAGGCCCTTTTACTCAGGAGTAATGGGTCCAACCTTTTTCAGCTGTCCGGATAGCTGTCTCAGTGGTTAACAAGACGATGTAAGGTCCTTCCAAGGTTGGAGTTAGTTTTTCTGTCTCTCCAGGCTTTCATCAACACCCACTGCCTGCTTTGTATTGGTGTATTGCAAAGTCCAAGGGTGGAGTTTGGGGAAGAATGCCTTTCTGTTGCAGGAGAGAAAAACATCTGGACAGTTCTAGTATATATTTTCTAATTATTTTATCTTTTAATTCAATTCTTGGTAATCCCTCCTTCCCCATCTACTATCGTATCATCATTATGTCTCTCTTTTTCTTGTTCCTTTTTTTCCCCCAACTACTTTGCTATGAACCTCCTTTAGGCTTCCTGATTAAAATTGTCCACACTTGATAAGAAATGCTAACCAACAAAACGTCCCCAAATGTCAATTTTAGACAAAAATGCCACTGGCTGCCTCTTTCCTCCCCACTTCTGGGTCAAAACCTCCTCCAACCTTTGTCCTTGTTTATAAATAAATTACCTAGCGAAGAGCCAACAAAGGAGAGCTCATCAAACTCTGTTTGCATTTGTTAACACAAGCTCTTTTTCTAACAGTTTTGCATACAAATCTTTAATCAAAACAACATAGCTATTTATAATCCCAAATTTTTCTCAACTTCTTTGTTTTAACTTCACAAAAAATAAACAAGTTTAATAAGATATTCTGAGTTACTGAAATAGTTTTTTTTAATCAAACTCTAGTATTGCTTTTAATATAAAGTTAGTCAAATTCCAATTTAATCAAATTCCATTCAGATGGAAACAAATTTCCATTAAATTTCCATTAAATAGGGAAAACATTTATAAATCTAAGCAAAACAATTTAGAGTCATTTCTAGGTCTAACTCTAACTAAACAATTTAAACTCAAAAATTTCCCCCAAAAAGTTGTCCAACAATTACTGACCCCTCTTTTGAGTAGAAAAAAATTGCAAAAGTGGGCATTAAATTTTCACAGCCACCCACCTTTCTCAAATCTGAATTCTAAGCAGATAAAAAGTTAAAAAGATCAACCCCCCTTCTCTTTTTTTTCTCTCTCTCTCTAAGCAACACAGCCAAAAAAAAAAACAGGGGGGAAGAGGGGTTGTGTCTGCAGATAGAGTTTGAAAAGGCATTAACACACTTCTGAATAACATTTACAAAAGGGAGAGAGCAGAATAGGCAAGAAAATGGTATAGGATTTCCTGCCTGAGCAGGTAACTTTGGGCTGTTCTTAAGAGTATATATATAGAGAGGGAGACAGAGAGAGGAAAACAAACAAACAAACAAACAAACACAATTTTTTTCTTCACTCTGTTTGTTGGCCAGACAAACAGAGTGAGGTATTTCCTTTTTGTGGCTTATTTTAAGCAGAATTTATAGCTGAATTTAATTCTTTTTTTTCCTTTGGATTTGAAACAGTTAACAGTCACATTTACCTCTCACACACAGACTTTGACAAACGTATATACACAAAGGCAAGAGAACAGAAGTCTTAGTTTTACACATCCTAGTCATTCCCACCATAAGTTTCAGATAGCTCAAATTAGGGAAGGCACACATTTTAAACATACCACGTGGTTGCATAGAAGGAAGAGAGAGAGAGAGGGAGAGAAAGAGAATCACTATTTCTTATTTTCCCTTTAAGTACCTGTGGTTGTCTAGTGACTGCTGCCTGACTTCCCTGCCCGCCTCCTAGGCTCAGGAAGTCAGGACTCTGCTGTTCACTATACCTGGTTGACCTACCTCTTGGGGAGTTTTCTGAGCCCTCTGAACTCATCTCAATGTTCCCTGAAGGTGTGTAATTTTCCTGGCTCCTTTCTGTAGTGATAGGGTCCAAGGATACCTCCCTGTTAGCCCTAATGCGTGGGGACATACTTCTGTGAGCTATTGCTGAAAAGGGCATGTCCCCACCTTGTTGTGCCTACTCTCTTCAATATTGTGAGTTCTGAGTATGCTCCCAGTCATTCTCCTTGTCTGGAGTATTGTTGGTGAGTTGTGGGTAGTTAGTATACCTCCGGTGTGACTCCCAGGCTGGAGTGAGTGTGGGGGTGTCTGTTTGTCCCCTGCCCCATG
>NW_015387067.1:257242-259859 GCF_001527695.2 Protobothrops mucrosquamatus | reverse complement strand
CTTCTGTGAGCTATTGCTGAAAAGGGCATGTCCCCACCTTGTTGTGCCTACTCTCTTCAATATTGTGAGTTCTGAGTATGCTCCCAGTCATTCTCCTTGTCTGGAGTATTGTTGGTGAGTTGTGGGTAGTTAGTATACCTCCGGTGTGACTCCCAGGCTGGAGTGAGTGTGGGGGTGTCTGTTTGTCCCCTGCCCCATGAATTCCTATTTGGAGCACTTACGGAATGTGGGTGTTGCATACCCATGTTGTCCTCAACAGCCAGTGTTGGCTGCTGATTCTGATTCCCAGAATGCATTTCCCATTCCTCCTCCCCCCCTAGAGAAGACTGAGGAGGAAACCTAGGCGAGTCCCGCCTCACACGAAGTTGATCAATGTGGCAGCGAAGAACGCGGCCGTTGTCCAATGACACCTCGTAGAACAGAGGCCCCGAGACCTTGCAGAACACAGCCGGGACCCAAGCCCGTAATTCCTGGCCCAGACAGGATCACCCACATGCAGGACCCATGGTGGGTGTGGCTGAGACACCTGTGAAGCTACTCGCTCCGGATGCAGCCTGTCCAATTTAGTCACAAGCCGGCGACCCCAACGGAGTTCAGCCGGGCACTTACCCATGGTAGTGCACGGAGTAGTACGATGGGCTAGAAGGAAGTCAGCCAACCTGTGATGCCAGTTGCCATAAGTCAGTTTCTTGAGAGCGTCCTTGGCGACACGGACCATTCGTTCAGCCAGACCGTTGGTGGAAGGGTGGAATGGAGCCGAAGTAGCGTGGTGAATCATGTTGGCTTGTAGAAAACCCTGAAACTCAGTAGAAGTAAATTGAGGACCATTATCTGACACCAAAACATCTGGCAGACCATGTGCAGCAAAAATGTTTCTCAACACCTGAATGGTCTTGGCAGCGGTGGTGGATGACACAGGCACAACCTCCAACCATTTGGAATGGCTTTCTACAACAACCAGGAAGAATTGCCCCTGAAAGGGCCCAGCGTAATCTATATGTATTCTAGACCATGGGGTGTATGTTTCCTCCCATCTATGCACAGGGGCCTGGGGCATTTCTGGCCTGGACTGCTGACACGCATGACACCCATGTACCTGGGCCTCAATGGCCCTATCAATGCCAGGCCACCACAAATGGCTGCGCACAAGCGCTTTCATCCTGACAATCCCAGGGTGGCCCTCATGTAATGAAACCAAGATTCTCGCCCTCAATGAGGCCGGAATCACAACTCTAGAGCCCCAGAGGAGGCAGCCATTGAAAGTGGACAACTCGTGCCTCTTGACCCAAAAACGTTGAAAGTCCTCCTCGGGGCATCTGTCAGGCCATCCTGACAGCACCCATGTCAGCACGTGTTTGAGCGTGTGATCAGTGGCAGTTTCAGCAGCCACATCCCTAGCATTAAGGGGACACTCTGGCAATTCCTGAATGGACAATATGTGCATAGCAGGGGCAGGATCAGGCTCCACAGTAGGTAATGGCAGCCTACTTAATCCATCAGCATGACCCATTTCTCTGCCAGGTTTGTGAACTAGTGAATAGTCATAAGCAGACAAAAAAATGGACCATCGCAGCATGCGAGGGGACAGTATGTGTGGGGTTTGTTTGGAAGTAGTGAATAACCCAGCAACAGCTTGTGGTCAGTAAAGACCGTAAAATGACGGCCATAGATGAAATCATGGAATTTTTTTAATTCCAGCCACAATAGCCAAAGCCTCCCTATCAATTTGAGCATAGTTACGCTCAGCAGCAGACAATGTCCTAGAATAATATGCCACAGGGACCTGAGTCCCATCAGCCGTCAGATGGCTAAGCACAGCACCCACACCATAGGGGGAAGCATCACAAGCCAGACACACTGGCAACTGCTCATTAAAATGAGCTAACACCGCATTGGATGTAAGCAAGGCCTTAACCTCATTTGGTCCAGCGCCAACAAGCATTTTTTGTCAAGAAGTCTGTGCAAAGGTTCTGCAATAGCAGCTTTATGAGGTAGAAAAGCATGATAAAAGTTCAATAAACCCAAAAAGGCTTGTAATTCCCCCTTAGACTTGGGGCTTGGAGCCAGTTGAATAGCTTTGAGCTTAGCATCAGACGGGTGTATACCCTGAGCATCTATCCTGAACCCCAGGAAATCAGTGGAATGCACACCAATCTTACATTTGTCCTGTTTTAACTTAAGGCCTGCTCTTCGGAAACGAAGCAAAACAGCCCTTAACCTCTCTGCCAGCGTTTGTGGAGAGTCACCTGCGATGAGAACGTCATCAAAATAAGGACACACACCAGGAATACCCCTCAGGGTGTTTTCCATTACACTCTGAAAAATTCCAGGGGCGACATTTACCCCAAACTGCAACCTTTTCACCTTGAAAGCTCCTCTATGGGTAACAATGGTTTGAGCCTCTGCTGCTGCATCATCAACAGGCAGCTGTTGATACGCTTAAGCCTGGTCAAGCTTAGCAAAAATCTTGCCCTCTTTGAGAGAAGCCAAAATGTGGCTCACTACAGGCACAGGATAAGCATGTTGCTGTAGGGCCTTGTTTAGTGTGCACTTGTAGTCTGCACAAATACGAATGTCCCCATTTGCCTTTAAAGGCATTACAATGGGAATTTCCCAC
>NW_015387067.1:248757-256763 GCF_001527695.2 Protobothrops mucrosquamatus | reverse complement strand
TGTTGAGGGAAATGATGGATAGGGCAGACCCCGTGTCAAGTTCCATCGACAATGGAACTCCCTGCAATCTCACTTTAAGGGATAATTTCTTTTTAAGGGGTTTGTGTGTGCCTATTCTTAAAATATTCCTGCGTGTTGCACAGAACCCCACCCTGTTTTGACTGGGTACCCTGGTACCTTTCAGATTCAATTCTTCCTTCGGTTGTACCTTCTGTCGACCCAGGCAAACCGCAGCGATGTGGCCTTTCTTCCCGCACGCTCAGCAGATGGCAGAACGGAACCGACATTCCGCTCGCTTGTGGCGACCACCGCATCCGAAACATCAAAGCTCAGCTGGGCCTTTGTCCTGATGATCTTTGGACCTCCTTCCAGCTGCTTGGTAAAGCTTGTCCACCTCATCTTCAGGATCTTCTTCCGAATCCTCCCGCACGTCCTCCTTGTGGATGGTTGCAGTCTCTGGAGCGCTTCGAGTGGGCCGCAGATTCTTCACCGCTCCACCTGCAGCTTCCTCTGCTGTAACCTCTCGCAGAGCATCTTGGAAAGAGACATCTTCCTTAGCAAACAGCTTCTGCTGTAAGTCTCTGTTCCTCAGTCCGCACACAAAATGATCACGCAGCCTTTCCTCTAAATCCTTGAACTCACACAGTTTAGCCGCTCTTCTCAAGGCTGCAATGAATTCTTTTGCTGATTCCCCAGCTCGCTGATCCCTCAGTTCAATTGTGTGCCTCCAAGCAATAACAGATTGCTTAGGCTGGAAGTGTTCTTTCAAAACTTTCTTCAAATCAGCGTATGAAACCGTTTCTAGCGAGGCCGGGGCGACTAGATTCTCAGCGATCTCAAAGGCGTCTTGCCCACAAACACACAACATTGTGGCAGCCTTTAGGCCATCTTCCCTTATCTAATTCATGCGGAAGTAAGTCTCCACCCTTGCAACGTAAGATTCCCACTTCTCCGGGTGAGAGACATCAAATTCAGATAACCGCCCAATTTTCGCCATGATCAAGGGACAGGGTTTTCTTCAGCCGCACTCACCCTCCAGTGATGCTGTACTGGCAGGATAGATGCTGACTTCAATGCCGTCGTCCCTCTTCCGGACTTCTTTGGGTGAGTCTTCAAGCTTCCCTAGCTGTCTCGACTGAATCCCACCTTCGTCGCCAGTGTTAAGTCCGGAGAATAATGGCGAAGGAAGCAATGCATTTTGCTAACAGTCTTTATTCTCTCTCTACAGTCAACAACCAGCCAGAGCAGAGGCACGCAGGCCTCTATTTATACCCTCTGATCCCCGGGCAATTCCAACCAATAGCAGGCGGTCTTTTCCCGCCTTGTGCATGCGCGCAAGGCCGGCGCCACTCAGTCTGGTCCCGGGCAGCTTTTGCAAATGCCCGGGACTCTTGCATCGTCCCGAGCCTACTTCTGCAGGCTCAGGACACAACAGGTCTTCTCACTCACACACAGAGACATACACACATTTCTCTCATTCCCCTTATTTCCAAAAACTTCAAACCCATTCACAGACACAAGGCATCTGCTGCTAGCAAGATGGGTTTTCCTGTTTGAAGCTACTCAATTTTACAATTATTTTTTGCTTTAGGTTTACAACAACAACTTACAACAACAACCCATCTTCTTGAGAGTTTACCTGATTATGGTTCCCTGAGGTTCTTGATTTGACGGCCACTCAAAACTCTTAACACCAGTTTGCTTCCCTTCAGGCTGGCCTTCCCCCTCACGGGAGTAAGGGACCTCAACCTTTCAGGTCTGCACTTCTCTGGACTTACCAGTGTTCCCAGAACACAGTCCATCACACTCACACAGCCGTTATCGCAGAAATCCTCCCACAATTGCTCTCCTGACCACCCAGGTACAGTTGCATGGTTCCCTACTTCGGGGCAAAAGTGTCTTACCTGGGCCAGTGCACTGGGTTATCTGGTCTGGGCTTCAGTTGCTGATTTTCTTCCTTTTTTCCTGTTCTTTGATTTTTGTAAACCAGAGTTGTCAATTTAGTTTGGCTCGGAGCCTGCAAGGGGAACTAGATCTCAGATAACTCCAGGCAGTTGAAATCAACAGGCGCACTCCTGATTTTACTGAGAACAGTGTCCCCTAGAGACTCTGCATGCCCGCATTCTCCACGAAGTTGTGAGATGTAAAAAGCCCAAATTTTGATACTCACAATACGAAGACAAGTCTGGTTAACAAAACAAAGGTTTATTGGAGAATAACATAAAAAGAATAAAAAGAGAAGAGAAGAGAAGAGAAGAGAAGCGTTTGCAAACGGGCCTCCTGGATCCTTCCCTAATGGATTGGTTTCCAGGAGCACTCTTGCCTGGTTTCAAACTCTGCATCTTATAGCTCTACAATGCATGCCACATCTAAGAAGCTCTTTCATCTTTATAATGTCCTTTGAAGTTGTACTTAGTCATCCTGACCTCTTCCACCCATCTGCTGTTATCTTGTTTATTTGTAATTTTCACCTAAGGTCAAAATCCCCCTCTTTGATAGTAGGATTTCTACTCAGAGTGTAAGTTCCTGTGTCCAGAGGACTTTTAGGCAGGAAACAGAAAACATTTGGTCATTATTGGCATTGCATTGTTACATTTGTGTTACAGTGTTAAATTTGTACTAGAGAGACAGTTTTATATAATGACATTACATTTCTACAATTATTTCTACAATTATTAAAAGAATAACTTTTACTTCCTTCACCACCACTGGCTTAGAGGTAATAGTTTTCCTCTGTTGTGATTATTCCCTCTGCCATGGACTCATAGCCATATGTCCTTGAATTTCCTTTAATGGTGCTGCTGCTAAAACCCCATTGCCCATTAGAAATAGATTGATCAGCTTTGTATGGGAAGTAATACTGTATCAGATACTAAATAAATGATTTATCTGAGAAGAGGGCCATTAGTCTTTCAAGCTTCTTCATGTTGCAGCTGGGAAATCTTAGAACAAAGAAATATATCTATTGAAGACAGAAGTCATGTTGTAATTAATATTGTAGATTATTCCTTTTTAAAAAGAAATCTGCAAAAGAAAAATAAAATAAAACCACAGACTTGGAGTAAAGAAACTCCAGATATATTTCACATCAAAAATTCAATATTAGCTTTAGAAATCTGTGCTATTTATTTATTTAATCAACTTAAATGGCCGCTCATTTCACATAGATGGTTCCACATGTTTTATGATAAAATGGATAAAACACATAATTAAAAATAGAAACATTAAAAACCCACAGCAAAATCATTAAAAAATTACAATTAACATAAACAAGAAATTATGTTTACAAGACCTCAGGCTCAGGCACAAAACTAAGTTTTCAAGGGCTTCCAAAATGCCATGAGGCTCAGGGCTAACCTGATCACCAGAGGGATGATTTCTCAAGCAATACAGAAGTCAACTGTCATAGGGAATTTTTTTTTTTATTTTTTTTTTTACAAAGGAGCAAGTTAAAAAATTAAATCCTTTCTCTGTTGTCTATTATTTCTGGGCGGGGGGGAAAGACACTGTTAAATCTGCCATCTTCAGTTTGGTGCCTTGCTGACATCCTGCCAACAAAGGCTAGGAGGAGGGATGAACAAATGGACAATAAACCTGTAACAGTATGTGATGGGAAATAGGGATTGGGGAAATGACAGTTTGATGAAGAACGGAGAAGCTCAGAACCAGTTTGTGCCAGCACTCTAGGCCATGCACCCTGAGAAGGAATGTAGATTAACCCAAACATCTCAGTGTTCTCAAAATATCTAGATGAATCTTCATTGGCTGAAGACAAACTGATCATGGGGGGTGGGTGGGTGTGCTGGAATTAGGGAAACCTTCTGTATCTTTTCAGCATGGGAAATTTAGTTCTAGCCTGACTTTACTGCAGCCAGCATCTTTTAGTAAAAGAACCTTTCACTTCAACCAAATGGAGTCAAGGGTCTTTCTTTCCTAAGAGATCAGACTGGAACAGGTCTGACATTAGGCTAGAATTAAATTTCCCACACTGAGACATTGCTGATTCTAAAGTTTTAGTTCCTAATTTTGTTTTCCAAATCTTTAAACTAACCACTATAATCCCTTTAAAATTCTTTTATCTACTTCCAATTATTTCAATTTCAATTTCCTCTTACTTACTATAAGATCTTGTTGGAAGTAAAGTCTTCATCCTGGTTCATCCAAGCCGGGAATAAATAAGCAACATGGCGACTGCTTTGGGAAGAAGGTTACAGTTTATTGAAGAGGCAGAAAGATGGTTCTTGCAGGAAAGACCAGAGGAGAGAAGAGCTGAGCACATGGGCAGTAAGTTTTTATACCCTCTCTAGCCTTTTGTTTGGAATAGTTTCCTGTTCCTGTGGCATGAACTTTGAGAATATTTCCTGTGTCACGTATTCTGACCTGAGTCTAAGTGTGCCTCTCTGGTATACTTGATGGTAATGGGTTAGTTCTATTATGTCCCAAAAGTCATATCCTGCTTCCCTGGGGCTAGGCTAATGACTCTTAGAGTTTGGGTGAGGTATGCAGATTTTAAGCCTCTTTGTCTTCTTGAGTTCTCTGGCTCCAACTTTCTGATGGTTTTACATTTGCATTTGTATAGGGCTGGCTACTGCTTGGGGACAGAGAGATTTGGGGCCAGGGTTGGTTTCTGCTTTTAAAAATCCTTTTGAGGAAAAATATATTGTTCTGCCCTTTTAATATTTCCTTCTCTGGGGCTAACTTCCCACAATCCCATTAACACCTATAATGGGACGAGTTTTGCTATTGGCTACTCTCCCAAGGTCTGAATGGGATGGATGGTTGAGATTTTTCCATTTCCGTTCTCTCACCTTCATTCCAGGCAGTCACCTCCCTTGTAGATGGCCTCTGCCACCACTAACAATTTTGCGTTGGGTCTGCAATTCCTGACCTGCTTTATGGTGGCTAATCTGGCTACTCCCAGATCATTGGCTAGTGTGATACTTGGTTGCTGCATTGACTGCTTCTATACTGGACAATTTAGCGATTGACTTTCATTTTCCTTCTTTCCTTCTTGTTGGATGAATTCCTCATTGTTTTTCTGATGACATTGTTCCTCATGCTGCCAACTTTCCTCTTTGTAGGTTCTTGATTTCCAAGCTCTGCTGACCACATCTGACCTCTCCGTGGGACTGACTTGTCAGAGACATATTGAAGAACAATATAGTTTCTAATGCAGGGCTTGTCAACCGGTGGTACACGACCACCTGGCTGGTGGTACGCGGTGTCGCCTTCCTCCCCCCACACAGTGTCGCCTTCCTCCCCCCCCCCACTCCGCTCCTTCCCACCTCACTTGTTTGTGGAAAATATGCTGCTTGGTGGCAGCCTGCACAAACTCTACTGAATGTGCCCTGCAGGAGGGACGTGAAGAGTGCAGGCACAGAGCAAGTCCCCGCCCTCCCCAGGGACTCATTGTGCAGCAACTGGTTTGACTTCTCATGCACTCAGATCAGCGAAGGGGAGGCTGCCGCAGCACCAAACTCCTGCGTTCATCAGCTGGCGACCCCCCGAACTTGCACTTTTCAGCTGAGAGGTCTGGTGCCGGCACTGGCCGCCGGTCTCCTTTACCACCCCGCACGTCATCCTCGACCCCTCCCCCAGCCCATTCATGTCGAGTCTGCCGGGGCTTGACAGGGAGAGAGGGAGGGAAGGAGGAAGGGACTCCTCCTCCTCTCCTAAGGTTCAAAGCATGATCAGCTTCCCAAGGGTGCCACAATCCCAATTCATGTGTTTCTGCCATACCTCCTCAGCGCTCCTGGGAATGGGGCGGGCGGAAGAAAGCTTGGCTAGGCTAGGCAAAGAAAAGCCACAGAGCCGTGAGCTCAAATCACAGGCAGGCCGGGGAAGGGGGGGAAGAAGAGGAAGGGGATTGGGAGAGAGGAAATGCCAAGCTTGTGCTCGCCTCTCCCAAGAACCTCCTGCGCCACCTCACAGGAACACCTGGTTTCAGATTTATGCCCCAAAAGTTTTTCTTGCGCAGAGGAGAGAGGAAAAACAATTGTGGAACACTCGGGAATCCCTTGCAAGGCACCATGTACCTTGGTGCTTTTTTCCTAATGCCTTCGCCCTGTGTTTTCTGCTCCACCCCGAATTCGTCTTCCTTCCACTCTCCTTACGCAGCCATCTATGGTCTTAATACAGCCCTAAGTCTGTCTCGCTTTCAACACCCCCTAAAATTCTTCATTCAGGCAAGCTTCCAGAATTCGGCTGGCAGGATGCAGGTAACCCCTCCTCCCTGTCCTGCCACCTCCCATGGCACCGCGCCGCTCTGCGTCCTGTGCCTCCGTGTCTCAAGCCTCCGTGGCACAGAACTGCTGGCGTTATTCTTGGCTGGAAAACTTTTTCTTTTACAGATGGGGTGGGTGGTCCCAACATTCGCGGGCAGGCAGGACCCTGCCCGCCGAGCCTCCCCCTCCCCATTGCCCTCCATGCCAGCCGGCTCCGTTGCCAGAC
This sequence comes from Protobothrops mucrosquamatus, assembly GCF_001527695.2. Lineage (NCBI taxonomy): Eukaryota > Metazoa > Chordata > Lepidosauria > Squamata > Viperidae > Protobothrops > Protobothrops mucrosquamatus. The sequence continues at coordinate 250,313 of NW_015387067.1, read as the reverse complement.
CTCCAGCTGACAAGCGCAAGTTTGGAGTATCGCCAGCTGATGGGCGCAGGAGTTTGGCGCTGTGGCGGCCTCCCCTTCACCCTCCACACTGGCCAAAGTATTGCCTGACATTCCAGCTGATGGGCGCAGGTCCGGGGGTTGGCTGCTGACGGACGCGGGAGGTAGGTGCCGTGGCGGCCTGCCAGCCGCCTGCTTCTTCGGCTGGAGCAGTTGCCAGGGCTTGCATGATCCCCAAGGGCCGCTGACGCGCTCCCCGCTGCCGGCTGGTCGGCGCTTCTTGGGGCTGTCAGGGCTCAGTGGAAGCACCAGGATCAGCGCCAGGCTCCAGCTGGAGCTTGGCACTGATCCTGGCACTTCTGCTGAGCCCAGAAGAAGCACCGATCAGCTGGAATGTTGCAGCATCTCCAGGGTCTTGTGATTTACATTCAGATGCTTGGCAACTGATTCATATTTATGATGGTCACAGTGTTCCAGGGTCATGTGAAGTGACCAAAACCTGCTGCAGCCACCCAGCAGATGGGTGGAATAAAAACCAAACATTCCCCCACCCCACCCCCGCTGCCAATCCTCAACAGAAATGCTCACAACAATGAAAACCTCGAACAGGAGGAAGAGCGCCGCTGGGTGGGCAGGCAGGTGTCTTGCTCAGCTGTGGCTTGGGGGCCACTTTTTTCAGTGCCATTGTAACTTCGAACAGTCATTAAGCAAACTGTTGTAAGTCGAGGACTACCTGTACTTTATCACTTTTTTCCTTTTTTTGATCATCTTTTTGACACCTTGCTAGGTGACTGGTGGTACTCGGATATTGCCATATCCTAAAAGTGGTACAATGGGTGAAAAGGTTGAAAAGCCCTGATCTAGGACATTCTTTGATATGGCAGTGGAAATTGGAATACAGGATGTCTGGAGGGAAATTAACCCACAAAAATTACAATATACTTTTTACTCAAATAGCCAACAATCCTGGTCAAGAATTGACATGGATGACATCTGAACTGAGGAAGGAAATTGAGATAGAAACAGGCACCCTCTAAAAGTCACATGGAGAAAAATACAAAAAAACCCAAGATGGATGTTAAATCAATCTATACTAAAAGAAAAAAAAATTATAGACTTAGCGAAAAAAGAAATGGATTTTTCTTTAGAGAAAACAAAGAAGAAGATACAACACTAAAATTTATGGGATACAGCTAAAGCATACTTTAGAGGTATAGCTATAACATATACGGCAAAGAAAAATAAACAGAGAAGACAGCAATATGTATCACTAAAAGAAAAATTTGGAAAGTTAGAATCAGAATTACAAAAATATCCACAGAAAAAGACTTTAAAAAGAGAAATGGAAATAATAAAACAAAAATTAAATCTGTTGGATTCAGAAAAAGTGGCAGAACAGATAAAGAGAGCAAAACAGATTTTTTTTTGAAAATTCCAATAAACCAGGAAGATGGTTAGCTTATAAACTTAAAAAGGAGAAAGAGAAAAAAACGATACACAATTTAGTAGATGGGAAAGGCTATCTACAATTTAAAAATGAAGAAATAAAAAAAATAATT
>NW_015387067.1:237432-248450 GCF_001527695.2 Protobothrops mucrosquamatus | reverse complement strand
ACAGCATTATAAATTATTAGAATATTCAAAAATTGGCAAACTTTATTATACATCAGCACACTAGAAAAAAAGAGGGGTTGCTGTATATATTAAAGAGACAATAGATTCTAAATTAGTGTATTCAGACAAAGCAGGAAGAATTGTAATGATAGAAATATATCTACATCAAAAACAAACATTGTTAGTGGCAATTTATGCGCCAAATAACAATCAAGAAGAATTCTACCAAAGCCTACATAGAAAAATAATAGAAATGGAGTACCAAAATATTTGCTTAGTAGGAGATCTCAATGCGATAGTAGATGGAACAATTGATTATAAAAGCAATAGAACAGGAGAAACCGAAAGAAGAAGATTACATAGGACAGGGCTTTTCAACCAGTGGTACGGGTACCACCTATGGTACATTGGCACCTGGGAGGTGATACGTGACCATCCTAGAAAAGTGGTAGCGGGGGAGGGGAATGAGCTGAACCGATGGCAGCACCGCACAAGCCTGAGCAAGAGATGGCTGGAACTGCAGGGCTGTCAGGGCTCAGCGGAAGCACCAGGATCAGCGCCAGGCTCCAGCTGATCGGCGCTTCTTCAGGGCTGTCAGGGTTCAACGGAAGTACCAGGATCAGTGCCAGGCTCCAGCTGATCGGCGCTTCTTCGGGGCTGTCAGGGCTCAGTGGAAGCACCAGGATCAGCGCCAGGCTCCATCTGGAGCTCGGCGCTGATCCTGGCACTTCTGCTGAGCCCAGAAGAAGCACCGATCAGCTGGAATGTTGCAGCATCTCCAGGGTCTTGTGATTTACATTCAGATGCTTGGCAATTGAGATAGAAACAGGCACATGGGCTGACCATAACCCTCTAAAAGTCACATGGAGAGGAATACAAAAAAAAACCAAGATGGACGTTAAATCAATCTATACTAAAAGAAAAAGAATTTATAAAGTTCGCAAAAAAAGAAATGGATTTTTTAGAGAAAACAAAGAAGATACAACACTGCAAAATTTATGGGATACAGCTAAAGCATACTTTAGCTATAACGTATACGGCAAAGAAAAATAAACAGAGAAGACGGCAATATGTATCACTAAAAAAAAAAATTGGAAAGTTAGAAACAGAATTACAAAAATATCCACAGAAAAAGACTTTAAAAAGAGAAATGGAAATAATAAAACATAAATTAAATCTGTTGGATTCAGAAAAAGTGGCAGAACAGATAAAGAGAGCAAAACAGATTTTTTTTTGAAAATTCCAATAAACCAGGAAGATGGTTAGCTTATAAACTTAAAAAGGAGAAAGAGAAAAAAACGATACACAATTTAGTAGATGGGAAAGGCTATCTACAATTTAAAAATGAAGAAATAAAAAAAATAATTNCAACTTCGTATAAAGAAAATTTATATAAAATGTTTTATAGATGGCACTTGCCACCAGCAAGATTAGCAAAAATGTTTAAAAATATGTCAGATAAGATGCTGGAAGTGTAAGCATAATTCAGGCACATACTACCATGTCTGGTGGACATGTGGCAAAGCAAAGGCTTATTGGAAAAAGATACATGCTTGGTTAGAAAAAATATTAGGAGAACATGTTGATTTTAAACCTGAACTTTTCTTAGTAGGTATAATGCCAGAAAAGATTAACAAACAAAGCCTATATTTGATCTTACACATCACTACAGCAGCAAGAATAATCTTTGCACAATATTGGAAAAATGAAGGACTACCACCAGAAGAAGAAATAATCAGAAAAAATCTGGAATGTGCAGAGATGGACAGATTAATTATGAGATTGAAAGATAAAGAAGAAACAAAATATTATCAAACTTGGGATCTATTTTATCAATGGCTAGAGGAAAGAATGAAGGATTAGGAATTGAATATGTATTAGCATTGTTATACACAGACAGCACGTTGGTTGAAAAATTAATATATGTATGTAAGAGAAAATGAATAAAATCTTTATAACAAAAAAGAAGAAGGTAAATCTGGTTAGAGATTATCTAAAGTTCTAGCAACCAAGACTTTTAAGCCTAAAACAAATAGTTGACAGAGTTAAATACTTAAATGGGAGACTAGAATAGCTATTTCGAGCTTATTTTGCTCTCATCAGCTAGCCATGCCCTCTATGGGATTCGAACCTGGGCAGCTTGCATGCTAGGCAGTTGTATTAACCTCCAGGCCACCAGCTCTCCTCCCCTCTTGTGTCAACCAAGCCAAGGGAATATATACAGAAAGTTTTTTCCCAGACAGATCATTCTGATTGATGCACCTTGGTATTTTTGACTGCTATACTGAAGTTCTACTTTTTATCATCACTTTTGCCTTGCAGCCCCTCTAACTAGGGGCGTTAAGCAGGCTCAACAACAAAATTTCTTTTGTTGTTGTTGACAAACAGTTAAAGAATTAAATGGGAGACTAGAATAGCTATTTCGAGCTATATAGTCTCTAATTATACTAAAAATGTGAATCCCGGGTGTTCTGTTTCCAAATAATAGGCATTGAGACGAGCAGGAGTAACAAACAATCTTGTCTTTATTCCATTCACAACAAAACCAAAACAAAATGGCGTGGATTGTTCTTATACCCCCTTGTAGGGACAATCACAGCCAATCAATGCAAGGCATTTCTCCCGCCTTGCGCATGCGCGCAATTCAGGAGACAGCCTGTCTGGTCCCGGGCATTCACGTGTCTGCCCGGGCCTTTCTGCAGCCTCCTGCACCTGCTGAATGACTCAGCAGGCCTTGGACATAACACCCCTCCCCTCTTATTTCAAAACATAATACTTTACTATTACACAAATAATACCTTATCAATCCTTTATCTCTCCCACAGGATATTTACTATTATGCATGACTATAACTGAACACTTGTTCTTTTGAGCACGTTCTGATTTCTAAGTAACTCTACGCCTGCCCACCTACTGCCAGGAGTCTTACATACTCCTGTAAGTGCTTGGGTGGACCTCTGGCTCTTGGAGTGGTTGTGGGGGCCTGGTCTGCCAGCTCGCCTGCCAGGCTAGTCAGGCCAGGACTTTGATGCCCTCTCAACTCAGGCGACCTCCCAAGCTGCTGACTGGCTGGATCCTCTAAACCCAGACTAGAGTTCCTTGGTGGGGTGGAATTCCCCAAGTCCATTGGTGGGGTGGAATTCCTCAAGTCCACAATGGACCCCTTTTGGGAGCACTGTCCCATGAGCCCAAGACCAGCAGATGGATTGGCCTGAAAGACCAATTGCGGGCAATGTCCCATTGACCCGGTGCCGGTGCCAGAGTCAGGAGTGCCAGGGTCAAGAGCCGCTTCCATGGAGAGACCCCTTACTGGCGCCTGGGAATTTCTGCTTTCGCGGAGAGACTGTGTGTTCTGTCCCCCGTCCAACTCACACCCCCCAACCAGTCAGCCAAGGGCTAAAAGACTGCTCAGCACTGCCAAATACAGATAAACACTTGGCAGCAACTCCATGGCTGCCTGCCAAGACTTTTACTGATAACTCACTGTACAAATACAAATCAAGTCCAGGATAATTCCGGAGTGCTGCAACAGAAGATTCAGTATTGTTCATCACAAGAGTTTCAAACGGCACACCCCTTGCTTATATAGCCTGTGGGGTGTGGCCCAGTGACTCAGCTGAAATCTCTGGCACGGCGTTTTAGCTGCTGCACACGCTTGTCCCTCTGACGCTGGCATGGATCCAGCCAAGACGTATCCTCCTCAGAGTCCGATACACCTGGCTCCAGGCCAATCCCAGAAGCACCTGGCTCCTGGCCAATCCCAGAAGCACCTGGCTCCTGGCCAATCTCCTCTCTGTCGGAAGACACCGAAGGCCGCACCAGAGGGGAAGGGCCTGGAGAGGGAGGTCTGGCCATCTCCTCTCCTTCATGTTCAGAGCCTTCCTCCTCCGATGACAGGGACCCACAGGACGGAGCCACAACACTATTCCCCACCGCAGGGCCCTATCCCCGGGTCTGACGGTCGGGATGTGGTCGGGACGGAAACTGGTCGTGAAAGGCCCGTACCAGGTCAGGGGCCTGAACGGAAGAAGCGTCCACCCAGCTGAAATCTTCGGGCCCGTACCCCTTCCAGGCGATGAGGTATTGGAAGCGCCCCTTCAGCCAACGGGAGTCCCGAATGCTGTCCACCTCGTACGTCGAGGTGTCATCCTCGTCGGCTGCGACTGGAGGGGCAGGCGTTGTCGGGCATCGGAGATGGCTCGCTGGGGCCTCAGGGACCAGGAGGGACCGATGGAAAACGGGGTGGAGCCGCATGGAGCGTGGTAGAGTCAACCGGTAGGCCACCGGGTTGATGACCGCCTCGACTGGGAAGGGACCGATAAAGAGGTGGTCCAATTTCCTCACCGGCCGGTCTGTGGGGAGGTGTTTTGTGGACAGCCACACCCGATCTCCGACTTCCAGCGGTGGCGTTGCCCGTCGGGAGCAGTCGGCGACCCGTTTATAGTCCTCCTTCGCCCGGATCAGCTGCCGTCGCACCAGTTGCTGCACCGCCTGTAGCTCCGAGAGGAAGTCCTGGGTCTCGAGAACAGGGGAATCTGGGATTGCCAACGGGAAAAACCGTGGATGGTATCCGACATTGGTGTGGAACGGGGTCATCTGAGTGGAGGTGTGTTGGGAGTTGTTGAAAGCGAACTCCGCCAGGGGAAGGTACTCGGCCCAGTTGTCCTGCTGCTGGTTGACGAAACAGCTGAGGTACTGCTCCAGGATGCCGATGACCTTCTCCGTGCTCCCGTCAGTCTCCGGATGGTGCGCCGACGATAGGCACACCTACACCTCCAGCACGGCCATCAGGCTTTTCCAGAAGCTGGCCGTGAACTGGGCCTCGCGGTCCGACACCACCCTGTCCGGCAGGCCATGGAGGCGAAAGATGTGCTGCAGGAACAGACGGGCCATGGTGCGGGCTGATGGCAGTCCGCGGCACGGGATGAAATGGGCCATCTTAGTGAGCATGTCCACCACCACGGGGACGGTTGTGAACGTGGCAGACAGTGGTAGATCCGTCAGGAAATCCATGGAGATGGCACCCCACGGTCTCTCCGGTGTCGGCAGCGGTTGGAGGAGTCCAGGAGGTGGGCTGGATGCGGATTTGGCCTGTCGGCACGTCACACAGGATGTCACGTAAACGTGCACGTCATGCCGTACCCTAGGCCACCAAAAAGTCCGCGTCACCAGGTTCAAGGTCTTAAAGAACCCGAAGTGCCCCGCTGCAGGATTGTCATGGCACTGGTTCATGATGAGGGCTCGAAGCGGACTTGTAGGCACGTACAGTCGGCCCCGGTGCTTCAGCAAGCCGTCCTCCAAGGTCCATGGGGACGCTGGGCCAACTTCCGCTTTCCGCTGCTGCGACCAGTCATCACGGCGCTGCGCTTCCAGCACCTGAGCTCGCAGGTCCACCGGTTCCTGGACTGCGGCCAAGGCCTCTGTGGGCAGCACCGTCCGAGGGGGAAGGGGGTCCTTGGGCCAGAAATATTCCGGCTTGCGGGATAGCGCGTCCGCCCTCTGATTGAGGCTGCTCGGAACATAGGTGACGTGGAAGTTGAACTGGGTGAAAAACAACGACCACCGGATCTGCCGCTGGTTCAACTTCCTGGCCGTGGTGAGGTGCTCTAAGTTCCGATGGTCCATTCGCACCTCCACCTGGTATTGGGCCCCCTCAAGGTGATGCCGCCAAGCCTCAAACGCGGCCTTGATAGCCAGCAACTCCTTTTCCCAGATGGTGTAGTTGCGCTCGGAAGGATTGAGTTTCCGGGAGTAATAAGCACAGGGAAAAAGAGTGCCACCATCCACTGGGGCCTGTAGCAGAACCGCTCCAATCGCCACGTTGGACGCATCCATCTCAACCACGAACGGATGGTGTGGATTGGGATGCCTGAGGACCGGCTCTGTGACGAAGGCCCGCTTGAGGACCTCGAAGGCCTGATGCTGCAGGGGCCCCCACTGGAACGGGACCTTCTTCCGAAGGAGTTGGGTCAGCGGCAAGATCAGAGTGGCGAAGCCCGGAATGAAGGTCCGGTAGTAGTTGGCGAACCCCAGCAGACGCTGGACGTCCTTCACCCGACGTGGGGGTTCCCAACTGCGCAAGGCCTCCACCTTGCGCGGGTCCATCGCGATGCCCTCGGATGTGATGATGTGCCCGAGGAACTCTATGGAAGTCTGGAAGAAGTAACATTTCTCCAACTTTGCATAGAGTTGATTCTCCCGCAGGCGCTGCAGGACCTGGCGGACATGCTGGAGGTGGCTCTCCTGGTTCTGGGAATAGATTAAAATGTCATCCAGGTAGATCACCACGAACCGGTCCAACATGTCCCGGAACACGTCGTTCATCAGGTGCTGGAAGACCGCGGGGGCGTTGGTCAACCCGAACGGCATGACGGTGTACTCAAAGTGGCCGTATCGGGTGCCAAATGCCGTCTTCCACTCGTCCCCCTTACGCACGCGCACCAGGTTGTAGGCCCCTCGGAGATCGACCTTGGTGAAGATCGAGGCCTCCCGCAACCTCTCTATCAGCTCGGGGATGAGCGGCAGGGGGTAGCGATTCCGCACTGTGATGGCATTCAAGCGCCGGTAATCGCAGCACAGGCGTAGGTCCCCCATCTTCTTCTTCACGAAAAGGACCGGGGCCGAGAGTGGGGAGGACGAAGGCCGGATAAACCCACGGGCCAGGTTCTTCTCCAGAAAATCCCGTAGAGCGGCCAACTCGGGCTCTGATATGGAGTACAGGCGGCCTGCGGGCAGTGGTGCGTTGGGCAGCAGATCCACCGGGCAGTTGTAGGGTCGATGCGGGGGTAATCGGTCCGCCTCCTTTTCACTGAACACATCGGCGAAGGACATCAGCTCAGGAGGCAAGGAGACGGCTGGGGTGGAGACGTCCTGGCCGGCACAGGTGTGGCGGTGGTGATCGACACACTGCAGGCTCGGGAATGAGATGGCGTTTCTCGACCATGCCACCTGAGGATCGTGAGCCCGAAGCCAGGCCATCCCCAGGACCAAGTTAAAATGAAGGTCTGCCGTCACATAAAACTGAATCGCCTCCTTATGTGCCCCAATGGTTAGGCGCAAGGGCTGGGTAGCAAATTTGATGGGCCCCGCCACGAGCTCCCGCCCATCAATAGTCTCGACCCTCAACGGAGAGTCCACTGGAACCAAGGGGACCTTAAAATGGGCCACTAAGGCCTGGTCCATAAAGTTTGACGTGGCCCCCGAGTCAACCAGCGCATGTGCCTGGAGCCCCTCCGACCGGTTGGCCAACAACACCCGGGTGTCCAGAATCAGGTGCCGAGGGGGCTCATAGTCCACAGCCGCCGACTCCGGTGGGGCATGGTTTCGTGCCTGACCCTAGATCAGGCCTGGCCCGTTTCCCGGCTGATCACGCCGAGACTCCGGAACAGGCTTGAGCGCCCCACTCTGCTTCCTGGGACACGAGGCGGCAAAATGTCCAGCCTCACCGCAATAGAGGCACAATCCACCTTGGCGTCGCCGCATCTGCTCCTGGGCCGTCAGGTGAGGTCGCGCTGCTTCAAGCTCCATGGGCTCCTCACCCATTGCCACAAAGCGTGGGGCGGTCCGGGGTCCTGTCGGTGCGCAACGCGGGGGTGCTGCCGCTGGAAGTGGTTTCGGCAGGGATAGACGAGGCCGTCACCGTTGAAGGCGGGCATCGATGCGCAGGCACTGGAGCACCAGAGCGTCAAGGGTCTGAGGCACCTCCATTCGTACCAACTCATCCTGCAGGTCATCGGAGAGGCCGTCCTGGAAGGCATCCATCAACGCAGCATCATTCCAGGCAGAGTCCTGGCCGAGAAGGCGGAACTCAGCAATATATTCCTGCAAGGCGCGCTTCCCTTGGCGGAGGTCCTTAATGCGCCTTGCTGCTGTCTGCACGCGAAGGGGGTCTTCGTACATGACACGCAGGTGTTGCAGAAAGCCCTGGTAGTCTGGGAGTAACGGACTGTTTTGCAACAGCAGGGGCGTGGCCCATCGGGCGGCAGAGCCAGAAAGGTAGCTGATCACAAACACCACCCAAGCCCGATCGTCCAGAAAATCCTCCGGCCTCATCGCCATAAAGAGTTGGCATTGTCCCATGAAGGCCGGGAACAGCTCCGTCTGCCCAGAAAATCTTTCTGGCACGTTCACAGGGCATCTTGAACGTGGAGGAGGAGGAGGAGGGGGGGAGGAGCAGCAGGAGCATTAGCCAAAGAGAGTTGAGCCGTTAAATGGCCTACTTGCTGTTGCAATAGCTGATTGGCATCCATCAGCTGTTGAATCTGCTGCTGCTGCTGTTGGTCCATCGTGGGTTAACGATGGTTATGTCTGGTGACGAACAAGATGTTCTGTCCCCCGTCCGACTCACACCCCCCAACCAGTCAGCCGAGGGCTAAAAGACTGCTCAGCACTGCCAAATACAGATAAACACTTGGCAGCAACTCCGTGGCTGCCTGCCAAGACTTTTACTGATAACTCACTGTACAAATACAAATCAAGTCCAGGATAATTCCGGAGTGCTGAAACAGAAGATTCAGTATTGTTCATCACAAGAGTTTCAAACGGCACACCCCTTGCTTATATAGCCTGTGGGGTGTGGCCCAGTGACTGAGCTGAAATCTCTGGCACGGCGTTTTAGCTGCTGCGCACGCTTGTCTCTCCGACGCTGGCGTGGATCCAGCCAAGACGTATCCTCCTCAGAGTCCAATACACCTGGCTCCTGGCCAATCCCAGAAGCACCTGGCTCCTGGCCAATCCCAGAAGCACCTGGCTCCTGGCCAATCTCCTCTCCGTCGGAAGACACCGAAGGCCGCACCAGAGGGGAAGGGCCTGGAGAGGGAGGTCTGGCCATCTCCTCTCCTTCATGTTCAGAGCCTTCCTCCTCCGATGACAGGGACCCACAGGACGGAGCCACAACACTGTGGTCCACGATTGTAATTGTGGTCCTCCTCCCCCCTGAGAACAGAGCCAGGAGCAGAAGTGTGGCCGGGAAGCCTCCAGCGCAGTTGATCGATGTGTTGCCGGATCACCCGACCATCATTCAAGGCCACTTTGTATGAAAGCGTCCCAGAGACCTTGCATACCACTGCTGTCACCCAGAGATGTCCAGGGCCATAGTTCCTTGCCCAGACCAGATCGCCCACCTTTAGTTTCCTAGGTGCCCGCAGCTGTGACACCTGTGACACTACCCGCTCTGGGTGCAACCTGTCCAGTTTAGTAATGAGCCTGCAACCTCAGCGGAGTTCAGCTGGGCTCTTCCCAGTGGCTGTGCATGGTGTGGTGCGGTGTGGGAAGAGAAAGTCAGCCAACTTGTGATGCCAGTTTCCATGAGTTATTTTCTTTAATGCATCTTTGGTGGTGCGCACCATCCGCTTAGCCTGGCTATTGGAAGCTGGATGAAACAGTGCAGACGTGGCATGATGGATCATGTTGGCCTGTAGAAAAGCCTGAAACTCAAAAGAAGTGAATTGGGGTCCGTTGTCGGAGACAAGGACATCTGGAAGTCCATGAGCAGCGAAGATCCCTCTCAACACCTGGATGGTCCTAGCAGTAATAGTGGAGGAGACTGGAACGACCTCTAGCCACTTGGAAAAACTGTCCATGAGGAGGAGGAAGAATTGCCCCTGAAAGGGCCCAGCGTAAGCAATATGAACCCTCGAGCAAGGGGCTTGTGTTTCCTCCCACCTATGTACAGGGGCCTGAGGCATTTCAGGCCTGGACTATTGGCAAACTGTGCACCCGTGGACCTGGGCCTCGATCTCCTTATCGAGCCCAGGCAACCAAAGATGGCTGCACGCAAGTGCCTTCATCCTAACGATTCCCAGATGTCCCTCATGCAGAGAGAGCAAGACTCTAGTCCTCAATGAGGCCGGGATGACTACCCTGCTACCCCACAGGATACACCCTTTGAAGGTGGATAGCTCAGACTTCCTCTTCCAGAAACTCTGGAACTCTGTGCCAGGACACGTGTCAGGCCATCCTGACAGCACCCATGTCAGCACGCATGTAAGTGTGTGATCAGTGGCTGTTTCAGCAGCCACATCCCTAGCATTGAGGGGAGACTCAGGTAATTCCTGAATGGACAGTATGTGGTGAGCTGGAGCAGGATCTGACTCTACTAGCTGTAAAGGTAATCTGCTGAGGCCATCAGCATGGCCCATTTCTTTGCCCGGTTTGTGAACCAGTGTGTAGTCATATGCTGACAGGAAAATTGACCATCTCAGTATTCTAGGAGAGATGATGTGTGGGGTTTGCTTATTGGTTGTGAACAACCCCAGCAGAGGCTTGTGGTCTGTAAAGACGGTGAAATGGTGGCCATAAAAAAAGTCATGGAATTTCTTTATTCCAGCCACTATGGCCAAGGCTTCCCTATCTATCTGTGCGTAATTACTTTCAGCAGATGATAGGGTCCTAGAATAGTAGGCTACAGGGACCTGTGTCCCATCAGCCTTCAAGTGACTCAACACAGCCCCAATCCCATAAGGGGATGCATCACAGGCTATGCACACAGGCAAATGCTGATTGAAATGCGCTAGATCTGCATTTGAGGATAGCAAGGCCTTGACCTCTGCAAAACTCCTTTTGTGGACTTTTGTCCACTGCCATGGAGCCTGTTTATCCAAGAGCTCATAATTAATCTGTCCATCTCTGCACATTCCAGATTTTTTCTGATTATTTCTTCTTCTGGTGGTAGTCCTTCATTTTTCCAATATTGTGCAAAGATTATTCTTGCTGCTGTAGTGATGTGTAAGATCAAATATAGGCTTTGTTTGTTAATCTTTTCTGGCATTATACCTACTAAGAAAAGTTCAGGTTTAAAATCAACATGTTCTCCTAATATTTTTTTCTAACCAAGCATGTATCTTTTTCCAATAAGCCTTTGCTTTGCCACATGTCCACCAGACATGGTAGTATGTGCCTGAATTATGCTTACACTTCCAGCATCTTATCTGACATATTTTTAAACATTTTTGCTAATCTTGCTGGTGGCAAGTGCCATCTATAAAACATTTTATATAAATTTTCTTTATACGAAGTTG
>NW_015387067.1:235126-237275 GCF_001527695.2 Protobothrops mucrosquamatus | reverse complement strand
TTTTTTCTAACCAAGCATGTATCTTTTTCCAATAAGCCTTTGCTTTGCCACATGTCCACCAGACATGGTAGTATGTGCCTGAATTATGCTTACACTTCCAGCATCTTATCTGACATATTTTTAAACATTTTTGCTAATCTTGCTGGTGGCAAGTGCCATCTATAAAACATTTTATATAAATTTTCTTTATACGAAGTTGACATTGTTAATTTATAATTTCTCTCCCATAGCTTTTGCCACTTTTCTAGTTCTATATTATAACCAAATTTTTTCACCCATCTTATCATTGTTTCTTTAACTTGTTCACTTTCCATTTCCAGAATTAACAAAAAAGTATACATTTTCTTAATTAATTTTTCATCTGAGGTTAACAAAATCTTATCAAATACAGTTTGATCTTTATAAAATCCATACATTTTCACATCTTTTTCATATCTATTTTGCATCTGTAAATGTGCCCACCATGACAGGTTGAAACCCTGATTTTCCAGTTCTTGTTTAGATTTTAACTTCCCATCAATATTTAGAATATCTCTATATGTCCAAATTCTTTCAAAGTCTACCAAGTTTGGATGTACAAGTGCTTCCATTGTTGATAGCTACCCTGGAATTTTTAAATATATTTTAGCTTTAATTTTTTCCATATTGTTAACAAAGCATTCCTTATATATTGATTTTGGAAATATTTATGAGCTCTGTTTTTCCCATACCATAAGAAAGTGTACCATCCCAATTGTAAATCATGCCCTTCCAAGTATAACAACCTTTTATTTCTAAGAGTTATCCACTCTTTCACCCATGTTAAAACAGATACCCACTCCGGTAACCCAAAACCTCCGTTTTCCTTAGCGTCTTGTAACGTTTTCATCTTAATGCTAGCTGTCTTTCCTTGCCAGACAAAGTTCAAAATTAACGAGTTTAAATCTTGGAAGAATTTTTTCTCAAGTTTTATCGGAATTGTTTGAAATAAAAATAACATTTTCGGCAAAACATTCATTTTCACTGTAGCAATTCTTCCTAATATTGACAATTGCAAATTCATCCATCTTTCCAAGTCCATCTTTATTTGTTTCAATAATTTTATGTAATTATCTTCTTTTATTGTTGACCATTTGGCCGATAGATATATGCCCAAATATTTAACCTTTTTCACTATCTGTACCTCTGTTTTTTTCTAAGATTTCTTTTTCTGTTTATCTGTAAGATTTTTAACTATTACCTTGGTTTTTTTCTTTGTTTATTTTTAATCCCGCCATTCCTCCATACTGTTCTATCTTCCCCCAAAGGTTCTTCTAAGATAAATACCAAATAATCAGCAAATGCTTGTAGTTTATATGTTTCATCTTTTATTTCCAGTCCTTTAATTTCTATATCTTGTCTGATATTTCTATTTAAGACTTCCAGAATGAAAATGAATAACAATGGAGATAGTGGACATCCTTGCCTTGTACCTTTTCTTATTTCAAAGTTCTCAGTATAATCTCCATTCATGATCACTTTCGCTGTTTGTTTGTTGTATATTGTTTTTATCATATTTATAAAATTCTGTCCAAAGTCCATTATTTGTAGTTGCTGAGTTGTAAACTGCCAGGAAACACTGTTAAATGCCTTTTGGGTATCTAAAAAAGTAATGCCAATTGTTTCCCTGGAAGTAATTCATAATATTCTAATACATCCATTATCACTCTTAAGTTGTTTTTAATTTGTCTCTTTGGTAAGAAGCCATTTTGGTCTGGATGTATAAATTCAACTAAGTATTTTTTCAGTCTCTCTGCCATTATTGAAGTAAAAAAATTATAATCCACATTAAGCAGTGAAATCGGTTTATAATTCTTGATGTGCATCAAATCTGAGTCTTCTTTTGGTATTAGAGTAATATTTGCTTCTATCCATGTATCTGGAAGTTTAGCCTCTAACAAAAGTCCATTAAAACATCTTTCAGCGGTTCGCTTAGTATGTCTTGTAGATTTTTATATAGTTCCGCCGGGAGCCCATCTGGGGCTGGTGTTTCCCCATTTTTTTTGTCTTTTTATGGCCTCTGATATTTCCATCATTGTAATCCTTTCTTCTAACATAGTTTTAAATGTCTCTGGAATTTTTTGAAGTTTACTGTCTTCTAGATATTGAACAATTCTCTCTCTTGATGTTT
>NW_015387067.1:230103-233003 GCF_001527695.2 Protobothrops mucrosquamatus | reverse complement strand
CGCATAAATTGCCACTAACAATGTTTGTTTTTGATGTAGATATATTTCTATCATTACAATTCTTCCTGCTTTGTCTGAATACACTAATTTAGAATCTATTGTCTCTTTAATATATACAGCAACCCCTCTTTTTTTCTAGTGTGCTGATGTATAATAAAGTTTGCCAATTTTTGAATATTCTAATAATTTATAATGCTGTGTGTCTCTTGCAGACAAATTATGTCTGTATTCAATTTCTGTAATTTCCTGAAAATTTTGTTTCTTTTTGATGGGGAGTTTAGTCCATTTACATTTACTGAAAAGATTCCATTTTCTTTCTCCATTTCCATTTCCATTATTTATATTTGGGTCTAGTCGATCTCATAATCTTCTGTTGTCTGGCAGTTCCTTCACCTTCGCCCTCTTGTTCATCTTCCTCTTTCTGTTCTCCTGTTTGTGCAGTTGCTCCTTGAGTAGTTTCTTCTGTTTGCTTCCGTTCTTCACTTTCCCCTTGTCGTTGTTGCGCTCCTTCATCCAAAATTGCTCTATTCCTTACTTCGAAGTTTTCTGCTTTCCAGATTGAATCCAGTTGATATCTAGTGTTGTTTTAGTTTATTAAGATGCCTTCTGGCATTAGCCATATGAAGTTTATGCCTTTGGCAATCAGTTTTGTAGTTAAAAAATGGTAATGTCTTCGAGTATGTCTTACACTTTTGGGTATCTGCTTTAAAACCACAATTTCTTTATTTTTATATTGTAATGGCTCATCATCACTCTTCTCAGTATTTCATCCCTTGTTGTTTTCTTTATAAACCTTACATGTACTTCTCTTGGTAGTCTAGTTTTCCTTGCATAGCTTGAGTTCATGTGGAATATTTCATCGACTTCCATTTAAATTTCTCCTCTATCTGCCTTTAAAGCCTCTGCCAGAAATTCGATAATCACAGCTGCTATGTTTTCTTCTCTGTGCTCAGGAATATTTTGGAATCTCAAATAGTGTTCCACTTTCTGCATCTCCAAGATCTTGACTGTCCCCTCTAGGTCTTTATTTGCTTGTTCTAATTTTTCATTTTCTTGTAATAAACTTTCCATATTTTTATCAATGTCTTCTGATTTATTTTCCATATTCTGAATAATTTGTTCATTTTTAATTATCATTTGGTTTTGAGCTTCAAATTGTGCCTTTATATCCAAAATTTCTTGGCTTACTTTCTCAAGTTTACTTTGTGTTTCTTCATGATTTTTTTTGCATCATCTTTTGAATCAGTTTGTGTTAAGTCCGGAGAATAATGGCGCTTGAGACGAAGCATTTCTAACAAGTCTTTATTCTCTGCTTCCAATTTACGAACAACTCGAGCAGAGGCACGCAGACCTCTATTTATACCTTCTGATCCCCGGGCAACTTCAACCAATCACGAGGCGGTCTTTTCCCGCCTTGCGCATGCGCGCAAGGCCGGCGCCACTCAGTCTGGTCCCGGGCAGCTTTTGCAAATGCCCGGGACTCTTGCAACGTCCCGAGCCTGCTTTTGCAGGCTCAGGACACAACATCCCTCCCCCCTAGATGAAATAATACTGCGCCCACATGGACGCCATCATAGTGATGGTTATATAGTTAACTGATGAGTTAAGTTACACAGTGTGTGTAAGATGTGGAACTGTTCCGTCATACAGAGACCCAGTAGCCCCAACATCGTTTACGTAGAGTCAACCAGTCAGAACCTCTAGTTCAGTTATTGCAATGAACATGCTCACCTTACGTAATCTGCAAGGTATNTTGGCCTGTAGAAATCCCTGAAACTCAGTAGAAGTAAATTGAGGACCGTTATCTGACACCAGGACATCTGGCAACCCGTGTGCAGCAAAAATGTTTCTCAACACTTGAATAGTTTTGGCAGCTGTGGTAGAAGACACAGGCACGACCTCCAGCCATTTGGAATGGCTATCAACAACAACCAGGAAGAATTGTCCCTGAATGGGCCCAGCGTAATCTACATGTATTCTAGACCATGGAGTGTGTGTTTCCTCCCACCTGTGTACAGGGGCCTGGGGCATTTCCGGCCTGGACTGCTGGCATGCATGACACCCATGTACCTGGGCCTCGATGGCCCGATCAATGCTAGGCCACCACAGATGGCTGCGCGCAAGTGCCTTCATCCTGACGATCCCAGGGTGGCCCTCATGTAATGAATTCAAGATTCTAGCCCTCAAGGAGGCCGGGATCACAACTCTTGATCCCCAGAGGAGGCAGCCATTGAAAGTAGACAACTCGTGCCTCTTGACCCAAAAATGTTGAAAATCCTCCGCAGGGCACCTGTCAGGCCAACCAGACAGCACCCATGACAGCACGCGTTTGAGCGTGTGGTCAGTGGCAGTTTCAGCAGCCACATCCCTAGCATTGAGGGGACACTCAGGCAACTCCTGAATGGACAATATATGTACAGCAGGAGCGGGATCAGGCTCCACAGTAGGCAATGGCAGCCTACTCAATGCATCTGCATGACCCATTTCCTTGCAAGGCTTGTGAACCAGTGAATAGTCATAAGCTGACAGGAAGATGGACCAACGCAGCATACGAGGGGACAGGATGTGAGGTGTTTGTTTAGAAGTAGTGAATAACCCCAACAAAGGCTTGTGGTCAGTAAAGACCATAAAGTGGCGGCCATAAATAAAGTCATGGAACTTTTTAATTCCAGCCACAAGAGCCAAAGCCTCCCTATCAATCTGAGCATAGTTCCGCTCAGCAGCAGATAAGGTCCTAGAATAATAAGCCACAGGGACCTGAGTCCCATCAGCCGTCAAATGGCTAAGTACAGCACCCACACCGTAGGGGGAGGCATCACAAGCCAGGCACACTGGCAACTGCTCATTGAAATGAGCCAACACCGCATTGGATGTAAGCAAGGCTTTAACCTCATTGAAAC
>NW_015387067.1:224555-229301 GCF_001527695.2 Protobothrops mucrosquamatus | reverse complement strand
CTCACCCCCCACAACCAACACGTCTAGGGGGCCTGCAAAATTCTTGTACTGTACATTAAGGGTGGCCTCCCCCTTAACGCACACTTGAGAATTTTGGAAATCCGTAAGGATCACATTAGAGGGCCTTAACGAAACTCGCTGTCCACTGCTGCTGCAGATTTTGTGAAATGTATTGAGGGAAATTATGGATAGGGCAGACTCCGTGTCACGTTCCATCGACAATGGAACTCCCTGCAATTTCACTTTAAGGGATAGTTTCTTTTTTAAATCGCTGGGCTTCTCTATGGAAAGTCTGTGTTCATTAGGATTTGAGAATGCTAGAACTGCCTTGAAACAACATATCTGGGATATAGATCTCCAAACAAACCTAAGTAAGGTGGCACATTCCAACATTTGTCACTTGCTTCCAGAAGGATTCTTTCCAGCTTCTTATCTATTTTCCATTACAATTTTGAATTTTCATAAAGCTTTCACCTTAGCTAGGCTGGATGCATTGCCCTTGGCAGTCCTTTTTGGATGGTTTAAGGGCATTCCTATGCACCTTCAGTTGTGTCCATGTGGTGATGGCTCTATAGAAACTCTAAGCCATATGTTGCTTCATTGCTCTTTATATAAATACTCTAGACAGATTCTTATATATCCGATATTGAAGAAATTTCCAGGCAGGGGATATGAATTTTATCTAAAGTTGCTACTTTCGGATAAGGATCCAAAAATATCAATTCAGGTTGCCCAATTTTGTGCCACCATTTGCACAATACGTCACATCATTATTAAGGTCTGAATTTTTTTTTTAATACGATGTTTTATTTTGAGAATTTTGGATTATATTATATTGATTGTTTGGTGGTTTTATATCCTGTAAATATGGAAGTAAAATTGCTACTGTTGTTATACATTTTGATTATGTCTGGCCTTACGGCTGTAATAAACAGATTCAATTCATTCATATGGAAACTGTGCCATTTTTCTTGAGTATTTACACCTGTGGGACACATTGGCTCAGAGCTTATTTCAGTCACATTGTTTCTGGCATATGGTCTCTGTTTTTATTTTTTCTTTGGGAAATGGTGGGACTGTAATCATGCTGACTTCACACAAAACAACTCTTTTCTTAAGCATTATTTTTATTGGAAACATTTTCAAGTTTGCTGTTTTCAGCTGAGTCATTTTGGTTAATTCTTTTACATGATGTGCAAATATACCTTTTGAAGCAGAATATTGTTTATTTGAGGTTGCAGTTATACTTGAAGCTCTCTGACCCTGTACTGTGCATTATCTATAAAGTAACCTTGGTCATGTAATGTGTTCCTGTCAGGTTTTATAGGGAATGCATTTAGCTACTGGAATCAGCAAGCTCTGGAAGCTTTTGTAATTAGATACTGTAAACAGTTGCACCAGCTCCTCTATCCATTTTAAAATATTGTTTTGCAAAGATGCTTCCCATGAGTTATGAGAACATATCAAGGGTTCCAAAACAAAATGCTCATTGATATTGAAGGTTTTTCAATTTTGCCTGCTTCCTAGTATGACAAATGTCTGCAAAATGATCCACTTTCTTACATTTATGCCATTCAGCAATCCTAGGAGAACATTCTGCCCTCTGTACACTGAATATAAGTGTAGTCCTCCAGCTGTATTGAAGCTGATTGCTTTAATCATTGGGCAAAGTTTATCTAGCTTGACTTTCTGCCTTCTTTCCCTCTCTAGATTTGTTTGACTGGCAGGGACTTTTAGCAACTGTCTGCAGTCTCATTAAAGTTGTTTGGTCCAGGGCTTGGAACTTGATTGGTTCAGAGTTTCTTATCACTGCCATAGTTACACCTAAAGTTAAAGCAGTTTCCTTTTCTAGCTTCTAGACAAGATAATGCCTTGTCCAGTGTGTGCTAGCCTAAACATTGCTGCAGTCTCCAAACTCATGCTTTCTCATTGATTTCTTATAGAAGCTTTAGCAGATTCCTTAACCTTCTTTGTTGAATTGATGAATTCAGGTCACTTCTTGGATTAGGTTTTTCTTAAGGACAATACATTCATCATTTTTTTTCTAAAATGAGAAGAAGATCAACAGCATAATGTGGGACAAAAACAAAGATAACAATTAACCTACTTACCAATTAGTTAATTAATTAATTGTTATTTTTATAGTCTAATGGCTTAAATAGGGACATAAGCAGGGATTCATAATAAGGAAAAAAATTCTACGCCTTCATTTTTTCTCTCTCTCTTTTTTTTAATAAAGATTTTATTGGTTTTTTTTTCATAAACATATGTTAATTTTTCCAATCAACGAGTTGTCTGGAATTAGCTATGCTAATATCTGCAGCACTATCTGCCAGCCTTAGAAATGAGTTCTGTTCCATGTTTGTTCTTTATAAAATGACTTTTCAGTTGAACAATAATAAATTACTTATAAAATTTAAAATATATAAACTCCATATAGTTTTTAAAATGGTTTTCCCGGAAGAAAACTTCCCAGCTATCTCCTTCCTATATTTTTTCTTGTTATATAATGCATTCCTCCTATTTAATTATTAGGAATACATTTCACTATTTCTACTAGAATATTAAAAATATACATTTTATTTATTTCTTCCGATGCCAAATCTACATTATATGTGTGTGCATGTTTTGAGAAACTATTGAACATTCTAGTTCTTTCCATCAAATATATTTTACTAAAATTTCTAGTTCTGAAGACTGAAAAATTCTAGTTACAATATTAAAAAAAAAAGAAAGGAGGAATAAATATATAGAAATGGATTATTCCCAAGATTGACTATAAGACACATGCTTAATGCTTTTTTTTTCTTAAATAGACACCAGAACTCAGGATATGCACATAAAAATTGAACTGAAAATTAACAGAACGAAACAAAAGGTGAGAAGGTCTTTTACAAAGGCATTGAGAAAATATACTCAAATTTATTTTAGCTCAGGGCATAAAAAGGCCATCAGTAATTGTGAATATTGGAGGGGAATATTTGTTCCCTTGCTAGATAAAGATGAAATTGGGGTGAAATAATATTACTTTGAGAATAACATTCTACCATTTTATCATAACCTTAAGAAAAATATTTACTGGCAATTTAATAGAAGGAAGGAGCTTGTTGAATATTTATTTTGCCAGCTACTCTGAGGAGCTCACTTATATTACCAGACAGGGTGTGATTTTTTCCCCACCTTTTGTTTACTATAATATATACCAATACATTATTTTCCCATAATTTACCAATTATCATTATTTTTAAAAATCTGTTTTGAAAAAATATTCAGTTGACAATGAAATTTGTTATAGAGGTTAAAATCATACTTAGATTGAAAACTGCTGGCCTGTGAGCTGGTTGCATCATATGGATACTGTACCCACCCCAGCTCCAGCAATGCAAAAAACATCGCGATACGTCATGCCATGTCATGTGACGTGGCGAGTTTGACACCTATGTCTTAGATTATGTGTGGATTTTAAAGGTCTGAACGCAGTCAGTATAGAAAATATGTACCCCCTCCCCCTGATGAAGGACATGTTAGCCCACCTGGCTAAAGGAAAAGTTTTTACCAAGCTGGATTTAAGAGAGGCTTATTACCAGATCCAAAAATTAGCTTGGAAGGGTTCTAAGTTATATCTCCCAGATGGCCTTAGACTCCAAGCATTGCAACGGAGTCATGATGCTAAATAGGCGGGTCATTTTGGATTTTTGAAGACATTGCATCTGGTGTGGAGGCAATTTTGGTGGCCAGGAATGAAAAAAGACATTGAGAATTATGGTAAGAGTTGTGCCATCTGTGCTGCCATGAAGAGGCATCCTGGAAAAACCCCAGGATTGTTGCAACAAGTTGCTGAACCTTGCTAGCCTTAGGAGGAGATAGCCATGGATTTTATAGTGGAATTACCTGAGAGCAAGGGAAACACTGTAATATGGACTGTGATTGATCTATTTTTCAAATAGGCACATTTCATCACTTGCTCAGGACTTCTCTCTGCCCAGAAGCTAACCAAGCTGTTTTTGACTCCATGGTGCCCCAAAGTGGATTATTTCTGTCAGAAGGGTCCAGTTTACTGTTAAGTTCTGAAGGGGCTTTCATTGGCTTTTCATCCAAATACTAATGAAGCTGCTGAAAAAGCTAATGCAATGCTGGAACAGAACCTCAGATGTTATGTAAATTACCATCAGTCTAATCGGACTGATTTCCCGCCTTTTGCAGAGGTAGCCTACAATAACACTGTGCACAGTAGCACTGGACTCACCCCATTTAAGATAGTAATGGGTCAAGATTTTGTGCCCATGCCTGAGTACTCCCAGGAGCCTCCTATTTCCCAGACTTTGGATCAATGGGTGACATCTTTCCAGGGGGGTTGGGTGAATGTGAAGAAAGCATTGAGCAAGGCTACCAAGGTTTACAAGGAGCAAGCAGATAAACGATGCTCCCCTCAGAAACCTTTTCATGTTGGGCAATTGGTTTATCTTTCAACAAAATATTTAAGGTTAAAGTTACCCAGTAGAAAATTGTGTCCAAAATTCCTTGGTCCTTTTCCCATCACTAAGATCATTATTATTATTATTATTATATTTAAACTTCTATGCCGCCCTTCTCCCCAGAGGGACTCAGGGCGGCTCACAGCATGTTAAAAAACAACACAAAAAAACATTTCCCCTATAAAACCAATTAAAAAGCAAATATATTAATAGCTGTGTCATATTTAAAATCTTTGAAAATTTTTAAAAATTATTCCCTATTTAAAATTCA
>NW_015387067.1:218556-222220 GCF_001527695.2 Protobothrops mucrosquamatus | reverse complement strand
CCCCCCCACCCCTTCTACACCGCAACCCTCAGACATGGCTGGTCCTGACCTAAGGTGATCCTCCCCCCTCCCAACCACCCTTGATCCCTGTCACAGTGGAATTGAAACTTCCACAAACGTTGGGGAAAATTCACCCTGTTTTCACTGCAGTCTATTGAAACCTGTGTCAGAATCCTCTTTGAGACCTGTCCCAAAGAAGCCGCTGGGTCCAGTAGTGGTAGAGGGGGAGACACATTATGAAATAAAACAAATTCTTGATTCTAGGTTGTACAAGGGAAAGTTACAGTACCTTGTTCAGTGGAAAGGCCCTTTCAGAAGCTACATAGGTGAAATGTACCAATGTGAAAGCAGATAGGTTAATAAAAAAAGTTTTATGATAAATATCCTCACAAACCTCGAGGGAATACTTAACCTGCTTTTTGTTTCTCCTACAGGAGATTCTTTCTTTTTGAGAGGGGCTGACTGTCAACTCTACAAATGAGCATGGCTACAGCCATTTTCCTTCTTATTCTAGGTTGCCACATAGAATGGAGGGAGGGGGGGTGCCCAGGTGCTTCACTAGTCAAAATAATCTTTTGCCCTTTGGGATCCAAGATCTCGGCTGCTCCTGAGATTAGAGACTGGGCGTTTCATAGAAAGCCCACCAAATAATCATATTGGGGAATGTAACTTTTGTGGGTGGGATATTTAACTTTGTATTGGGAAATTGTTGCTTGTGTATCCAGACTTGGTTTCACTCTTGACTGTGCTGATAAACATGTTCTTTGAGGAATTTGTAAGCATCGGAGTTCTGCTTTATTCATCTCTGTCTGTCAGAACCATGACAACAGTCTTATGTTAATTCTACATGGGATGCAAAACAACTCATTTTTTCTTCATTAGCTAATATCTAATATGTTGAACTCCCCAGTAGAAACAATCAGCCTAGACTTCTTCAATAATTAGCAGATTTTCAGAGAAGATGCCTGAATTTTAGTATGGGATACATAGTACATACCATTGGCTATTGCTAAAAAAAACCCCAGCGTCTTCAAAATGTCATGTTCACCATTGCTAATAGCACTATTATTTTATTAGTGAGCTAGGATTTCATTACAGTGAAGACAGTATTATTACTATCTGACCAGAACATATTTTTTCACCTTGAGAAATCAAATTTGTTTTTAAGTGTTCCACATTGACCTGAGATATTGAGATTTTGCAAAGGTTTCTTTTTACTTTAATTTAACTTTAGATCATATGCAGTAACTGCTAATGGCAAAGCACTATAGAAAAACTAATATTTTTTGTTATTAGCAAACAAACCTATCTTAAGTCTTAATCTGAGCACCAATATTTATACAATGAAGATTATATTAAGAAATAGTTTCAGAGTTTGACCAGTGCCCAAATCTAGGATTCCAGTTGCAAGCAAATGTTTATAGAATGATTGACAATATTGTAATAATATATAGAAAGAGGAAATATTAGGTATCCATGTTTCCATTTCAAGGGATACAGATATAGTAAAACAAGCTGACTAATAACATCATGAAGGCCATCCATCTATTTGGATACTGCCATCTAGCCCACATGCACCCAATTTACCAAACATCAAACATAAAAAGTATATAGACTTTGTAAAGCAGACATGTCAAACTCGCAACGTTACGTGACGTTGTGCAACGTATCGGGAGGGTTTTGCCATTGCCGGCAATGGGGTGGGCGCGGCTTCCGGATGATGTGTCCGACCTGCGGGCCGGCAGTTTGACACCCCTGTTGTAAACTAAAGCAATAAAAACAAAAAGCAGTCTGAGAGGCTGAAATCTCAATTGCCTTCAATACAGTAACAATGTATAAAGACTCCTGCCTTGGACAGGAGGTTGGATTAGAAAATCTCCAAAATGCTTCCAGTCCTATGATTCTATAATTATTTCTGTATTTATGTCCTCTTCAGCAATTCATATGTCATCTTCACATTTTGTCATGAAAATCTCTTTAGAATAAGAGACTTTTATCTTTTATCTTTCTGATTTTCCATTTACATTGTATAGTGGACATTGTACACTATAATTTGTACAATAACGAGGCATTGGGTTTTTGAATTCCATGTTGTATCTATGCTACCCATCACTGCATTTAAGTGCAGTGCAATATTTCCATGTTTTCATGTGGAAATAGAATCACTTTCTGTGGATGAGAGT
Organism: Protobothrops mucrosquamatus; assembly: GCF_001527695.2. Classification (NCBI taxonomy): domain Eukaryota; kingdom Metazoa; phylum Chordata; class Lepidosauria; order Squamata; family Viperidae; genus Protobothrops; species Protobothrops mucrosquamatus. The sequence continues at coordinate 220,037 of NW_015387067.1, read as the reverse complement.
TAACTATAGTAGCAGCTGCTGATGAGGAGGATAAACCTCTTTTCACATGAGTTCTGCTTAAATGTTTAATTCCCCAAATAGACTTACCGTTTATTTGGCATAATTTTCTGCAGCTGTGACTGAGCATGAGATTATAGCTATCACTGCTGCTTTTCATGAAATGTCACATAACAGAACCAAAGCCACACTGTGAAGTCACCGTCATTGGCTAATGTGGGTTATAAAATGAGAATACCAAGTCTGAATATAAGTGCATTCAGAAAGTATTCAGACCTCTTCACTTTTGTCAATTTTCTTATGCTGCAATCTGATTTTAGAGTTGTTGAAATTTATTTTTTTCTCATTAATCTACACTCAATACCCCATAATGACAAATTGAAAACAGAATTTTAGAAATGTCTGTAAATTTATTAAAAATAAAAAAACTGAAATATCACATTGGTATAAGTATTCAGACTCTTCATTCAGTACTTTATTGAGATACCTTTGGCAGCAATTATAGCTTCAAGTCTTTTTAGATATGATGTGACAAAGTTTGCACATCTGAATTGGGGGATTTTCTGAAAATCCTCAAGCTCAGTCAGAGTGGATGGCGATTGTCAGTGGAGAGCCATTTCCAGGTCCCTCCAGAAATGTTCAATAGGGTTCAAGTCTGGGTTCTGGCAGGGCCACTGTAGTGCTATTGATATGATATCATTGTCATCAAAGAAATGACAAGGTGTATCATTGATACCAAGGCAGTTTTGCCAATCATTCACAGAGTTCTCGCTAAGCCACTCCTGTGTTGTCTTGGCTATGTGCTTAGGATTGTTGTCATGTTGGAAAGTGAGCCTTAAGCCCAATATGAGGTGCTGAGCACTGTGGAACAGGTTTTCATTGAGGACATCCCTGTACTTTGCTCCATTCAGCTTTCCCTCAACCCTGACCAGTCTCCCAGTCCCTGCTGCTGAAAAAGACCCCACAGCATTATGCTGCCACCATGTTGCTTCACTGTTGGGATGATATTGGACAGATGATGAGCAATGCCTAGTTTCCTCCAGGCATAAATGTAAGACCTGCCCCATCTGGCCTTCTCAGTAAAGTATGATTCTTGATGCTTGATAAAAGAACTTTTATTGACAAACAGTGGTTGCAGTAAGGTCAAGCAGAATCTAACAGTCCTGTGCAGCGAAGTGACTTTGGCAAGTCTAGTTCCACGTAACAGGGTTAATAAGACCTTTAATGGGGAAAGGCCCCACAAACTTAGGTCCCAGTTTTTTTGTTTTTTTTATTAAAATTTTTTATTAATTTTTTCAAATAAAATATGAACAAATAATACAAATATGGTGCATTTCATTAGAAAAACAAACACATAAAAAGCCTATTCCGAAATAATCGGCGTTCCCCCCCCTGCATCCACACTCCCTCCACCTTCCTACCTACTTCCCTCTTCCTTCCTCCCCCTCTTGACCACTACCTCTCCTCTTTCCTCCTTCCCAACT
>NW_015387067.1:212085-213239 GCF_001527695.2 Protobothrops mucrosquamatus | reverse complement strand
ATATAAGCCAACAATAAGGGATTTTTTGCCATTCAATAAAAGTTCAACAAACACAAATCTTCCTTCTTTATCAAAGTCAATTAGTTTTGGCAATAATTCTTTCTTAGCATAAAGAACTACACCAGCTTTTTTCCTTGGTGCCGGGGCAATAAAATGGAGTCCCAATCTAGAATTAATCAGATACTTTTGATCTTTTAACGTAATATGCGTTTCTTGCAGACATATAATATCATTTTTATGTTGTTTCAAATAATGAAATATTTTCTTCCTTTTTTGTGGTGAGTTCAAGCCATTAAAATTCAATGTCATCAACTTAGCCATCTTTTGGCTTTTGAAGCTTCTGGAGCATTCCTTGTATATCTGAAACAACAGATCTCTTCGATCTTGCCCCTCCCACTGGCTCTGAGGTAGACGAATATGTTTGAGGTGCAGATTCTTTTGGTTGTTCTCTTTCCCTACATCTATGAGCTGCACGTGTCATTCTTTGCTCCTTTGAATCATCTTTTACATCCATAAATTGCAGGCTCTGATGATCTCCTGCAGGTAAGGATGTAGCTTCAGGCAATTCAACGAATAGTTGTTCCACTACCTCTTCCATTCCTTTAGCTCGTGATGCAGAAGGTGAGTCAGCTTTCAGAACCGTTAAATAAAATTATTTGGCCTTTTGAACTGTATTAAGCCTGTGACAGATCCCAGCAAAATTCACAATCATCCCAACAGGTATATCCCATCTAAAAGGCAACTGCCGCTTTTTTAACTCCTGAGCCAAAAAAGCAAATTCCTTCCTTTGTCTTAAAATTTTTGAAGGTATTTCCTTTAGTAGTATAACATCTTGGGCAGCAATCTGAAATCTCTGTTGATAAAAAGCTTGTATAATCTCATTACGACGTATTTTTCTAGAAAAATAAACAACAACATCTCTGGGTAGTTTCCTCTGACGTGCAACCCATGAATTTATAGGCTTTTTTGATTTCTCCAAAAATAATTTCAGGATCGCACTCAAAAACCAGAGCCAGAGCAGCTGCTATTTCCTCCCTCAGTTTCTCCTGTAGATCTTCTTTTAAGCCTCTAATTCTTATAGCATACTCCATTTCTCTATATTGTGACATTGCAATATCATTTTGAGCAATTTCCACACCTTCTTCTACTTTTTC
>NW_015387067.1:205872-212048 GCF_001527695.2 Protobothrops mucrosquamatus | reverse complement strand
AGAGCAGCTGCTATTTCCTCCCTCAGTTTCTCCTGTAGATCTTCTTTTAAGCCTCTAATTCTTATAGCATACTCCATTTCTCTATATTGTGACATTGCAATATCATTTTGAGCAATTTCCACACCTTCTTCTACTTTTTCCAGTCTGTCCTCCACTCCTTCCATTTTCTCCACCACTTCATCCACCCGTCCCTCTATACATTCTACATGAACTGCAAAGCCTTGAAAAATTTGTGACATGTTCTCGCACAATTCATCATGTTTTTTGCTAAGAAGCTCTTCTGTTTCCATTCTCATTTGCTGTATTATTTGCTTGGAAACTTGTGCCAAAGATTCCTGTAAATCTTTAAGAGTAATAGGGGGGGGGCGAAGGTGGAGGAGTTTTAGGTTTCTGTTGTGTAATTTGCACAACTGGGGAAGAAATAGCTGTTTTAGGTACTGCAAAAGTTCCAATACGTTTAGAAGCCATTCTGAAAGCACTCTGAGAATAATCCAAAACAAGAGAAAGCAGCAGCTGTTTAAGCAAACTTTCCTTGAATTTAAAAGAGTCTTTTCAAAGTATCAATCCACAACAGCAAGTGCTTAGCCAAACTTTTCTTAAATTCAAAAAAGTTCAAAATAGTCTTTACAATGTATCAATCCACAACCGGAAGAGAAGTGAAAGTTTTCCTTTGAAACAAAGAAACGGCTTGCCCGCAGCCATTTTCTTCTCAAATTAATTATAACAATTGAGAAGAATGTCTTTAAATCTTCTGAGTTAAAGTCTTTATCAATCAAAGTCCAATTTTCCTGGTCCGTTCTGTCTGTTGATAAGTTTACTCACAATTAAAAATCTGAATAAATATCAGAGGTGGAGACGACGTCTGGCTTCGCTGCAAACGAAGACATCCCGAGCTGCGGAGAAAGCTCTGAGCTCCGGAGGAGTTCTCACCTTCGTCCCCCTGGAAAGCTCCTAGGGGGGACTAGGGAACTCTATTCCTACTCAGAGTAAAACTCGCCCTCTCTCCTTCTCCCAAAGAGAAAGCTCAAGCCACCAAACAGCTGATGTGCGCTGTTTCGGCGGCTTTAACGCAGTCCCGGACGGGAGGCTTGTAAAAAGCCTCCATCAGCCATCACCCGACCACCGGAAGTCCAGGTCCCAGTTTCTTAGAGGGTTGAAGTGATTGCAAATAACATATGGATAGGTAAACATAATCTCCCACCTTAAAAGGTTTTGGCTTGGTTCTTTTTTTTTTTTTGTCAGCTTGTGCTTTATAAGCATTGTGAGTTTCTGCGAATGCTTTTCATACTATGGTCCAGGTGTTTTGTAGCTGGGAGACCCATTCCTTCAGGGATGGCATCCCAGAGTCATTAACAAGGAATTCAGGCATGGGCTTGAAGTCTTGACCAGTAGCCACTGGAAAGGGGTGAAACTAGTATTGCTGTGTACAGAATTATTGTATGCCACTTCTGCAATTATATAAGGCAGCTTCCCCGACATGTAAGGGTGCCACAAACTTTCTAAACAAGCTAAATATGTTTTTTGGATGGTTTGAGGCCACAAACAATATTCCAGCAGGGAAGGCTGTTCCACTTCCTGATGAGCAGGTGCTCAGGTTTGATACAACTGCTGTTCAGAAGGTCCTGTGGAAAGTCAACATTTGGAAAGCTGTGGGTCCTGATAATATCCCTGGGTGAATACTTAAGGAGTGTGCTGACCAGATGGCCACTGTTCTTACAGACATCTTCAATCTCTCATTGCATCAGGCCGTGGTTCCATCATGTTTTAAGACTGCAATCATTGTACCAGTGCCCCCAAAACCTGAAATCACATGCCTTAATGATTACCATCCAGATGCACTCACTTCCATTATGATGACATGTTTTGAGAGATTGGTAAAGGACTACATGGTTTCATGCCTTCCCCCTACATTTGACTTATTACAGTTTGCCTTTCAGAAGAACCACTATGTAGAAGATGCACTTTCCTGTGTGCTTCATCTTAGCTTGGCACACCTGGAGGGGAAGAATACTTATGTGCAAATGCTGTTTGTGAATTTTAGTTCAGCATTCAACAAAATCATCCCTCAGCATCTGGTGAACAAACTGGGCCTATTAGGTTTTAATATTCCTTTATGTAATTGGATACTTGATTTCCTTATTGATAGGCTCCAGGTTGTGCGAGTTGGAAATAAAGTTTCCAATTCCATTTCCTTGAGTATAGGTTTCTCCACAAGGTTGTGTCCTGAGTCTGCTACTGTTCACCTTGATGACCCATGACTGCTGTGCCAAATCTGCTACAAATCATATTGTGAAGTATGCAGATGACACGGCAGTGGTGGGTCTTATCTGGGATGACAAGGAAGATGCTTATAGGAAAGAGGTGGACTGGTGCAATAAAAATAACCTGGTTCTAAATGTTGATTTAAAAAAGGAGATTATTGTAGATTTCAGAAACAGACGGCATAGTTATACTCCACTCAGTATCAAGGATGCAGCTGTAGAGATAGTCAACAGTATTAAGTATCTGGGGGTGCAGATAACTAACAATCTAAATTGGTCTCTCCACACATCATCCTTAGTGAAGTGTGCAAACCAGTGTCTGCATTTCCTGCATCAGATGAGGAGAGCACATCTTTATCCTTCTGTCCTGGCCACTTTTTACAGAGGCATGACTGAAACCATTTTAACAAACTGCATCACTGTCTGGTTTGGTGGCAGCAGTGCCTCAGATAGAAAGTCCATACAGAGAATGGTAAGGACAGCTGGGAGAAGATCATAGGAAGTTCACTCCCTGGTATTCAGGATGCTGCTTATAAGTATTATATCCTTAGAGCTCAAAGCATTGTTAGAGATCCCACACATCCACTTTACAGTCTGTTTCTGTTGCTCCCCTCTGGCAGGAGATTTTGAAGTATTTCTAGCAGGACTACCCAATTCTGTAATAGCTTTGTTCTCTATGCCATCCATCTGTTAAACTCACAAGATTTGTTTTTCTCGCCATGCACATGTATACATAACCTGAATTAGACTGTTTTTTCTCTGTGTCACATAATATATGTGGGTATATGCATAAGTCTGTATTTATTTATTTTTGTCATATTTATGTAGTGTATATCGGAGGTGGTGACCTTTGAGAGCTGAAATGCAATGAAATTTCATTTTAATGTATGCCAATTAGTATACATTCAAAGTGACAATAAAGTTATTATTCTATTATTCTATTTCTATTCAAATGGCAAGAGGTCAGTCCAATTATCTTGTTGATAATTAATAAAGCATCTAAAGTATTGTTCCAATACTGAGTTTGTTCATTCACAACCACCATTCGTTTGGAGGTGATGATAGAACTAAGTCCTTGGTCATTCCCCAATAGGTCCAGGAAGGCTCACTAAAATTTGGATGTGAATTGCACTCCCCTATCTGAAATGATGTCCTGGGGTGCTTCATGTAGTCTACAGATATGATGCAGGAATAGTTTTGCAAGACTCGGGCAGACGGGATATTTTGACAAGGGATAGAAGGCAGTTGCTTGGAGAATAAATCAGTCATCACTCAAATTACTGTATTTCCTGCACTTTGGGGGAGCTCTACAATAAACTCCATAGAAATCTCTCTCCAAGATGCTGACAGCTCAGCTACTGTTTGAAGATGTCCTGGAGTTTTTCCCTTGCCATCATTTTGCTGAGACACACATGGCAAGATAGCCTTCAATGTCTTTTTTGAGGGACAGCCACCAAAAGTGCCTCTTGACTAGGTGTAATGTTTTCATGAAACCAAAATGTCCCATTTTCTTTGAGTCATGACAAATCCTCAAAACCATGAGTTTCGGACTTTCTGGAAATAGTGCTTTGCCCCCACCCAGGCTAGCCCATCTCAGATTGAGAAAACATTGCTGTGAGTCTGGAGTCATTTATCATTCTTTAGGGCAGTTCTTAGGGAAGAGATCACATCTTTGGATATTGGGATTTTTCCTCTCCCCTGGGCTTGGGGGGGGTCACTTGAGTGGCCAGCTGATGGGACAGGAGCACTGGCTTAATTATTTCTAGTTTGGAGCAATTGTACTGTGGCATACATGGCACTGCATTGGCCAGAAAATTCTTCCCACCAGAGAGAGAGCAAAGGGATAAATCAAAGTGGTTAAAGTACTGGACCCATTGTGCTTGTTTAGGAGAGAGCGTAAAAGGGTTTTCTAAATTCTTGTCATCAGTCCACATCTCAAAAGGTATTTTACTCTCCTCTAAGAAGTGCCCCGAGGACAGGAGTGCCCATCTCATGGCATAAGCCTCTTTCTCCCATATCGCCCATCATTGTTCAGTCTCAGAAAGTTTTTGGGAGGTGTAAGCACAAAGCTTCAGCTGCCTGCTCTCATTTTCCTGCAGCAGTACTGCTTTGACAGCCACATTGCTCACATCAGCTTGTATAACAAACAGCTTCATTGGATCAGGGTGCTTTAAAACTGGTTCGGCTGTGAACAAGTGCTTGAGCTTCTCAAAAGTGGCTTGACATTCCATCAAGCGGTTGACTAGGTTTGGGTTTGTCCCCCCTTTTATCTTAAGTAAGTTTGTAATGGGGAAGGCTATTTGGGCAAATGAAGGAATGAATTGCCAGTAAAAAATTGCAAACCCTAGGAAGCAGCTGCTGATTACTTCCTATTTCTACTGAATGTTCTGCAGGTTTCTCCTTTAAATCAGTATTCAGGTGGGGGGAGGTGTTTAAAGCTCTACCACAATGGTAGCACAGTTCATTTTGATTTACTACTGGTTATTCGTATGGTGTTGCAAAGCTATTTATATTTTCCCTCATGCCTAACTGGAGTTCTGTAGTATCTTCTGATTTCCCTGGCGATACCAATTTCAGATGTACTCTTAAATATCAATTCTGTCTTTGTTAAGAGTGGTTTTTTTGAATACTTTATTTCAGAATTCCATGAAATAGTCAGTGTCTCAATACATTGTGCTGAGAGAACAGCTGCAATATCCAGACAGTTTTCAGTTGCATCCACCACAAAGGATGCAGTCAAAATAATAAGCTGGATGTTTTGCATGCTATATTTAATAAAACAGGCACCTTTTTTCTACAACTACATCATTTTAGCTTCAACAACCTTCTCAGAATTCTCTGTGTATAATGCCCAATCAATTGCTGCACTGGTGGTATCAAAGGCATTCATCTTCCCAATAAAATTAGCTCTCTGATCTATTCTTTTTCTTTATCTTGGTATGGTTATGCATTGTTTTCCTCTATTTCTTTGTTTTGCTTCTTGCTGCCCACCCAATCCTCCCCAGCCCTACCCCAGACATCTGGTGATACTTGAAAAGCTTGCCCTCCCCCACTCCCAGGATCCAATTCTGTCACCCTGGTTGCATCTTTTCTACTGAACAAACCAAAGGCACTAGAATATGGAGTAACCTTTTCTGGTGTTTTCTTTACTGAACATTCTAGGAAAAACTGACTTCAAGAATCACAAAATAGACAGGCAGGCCAAGATAATAGAATAGCAGTACTAGATCACATATATGTTTACTCAACCATAATAAATAATAATGCAAAATATGACAATGCCTTCTTTTGAATAGGCATTATTCCAAAACCAACTGTTCTAATGACAAGAAATTAGGTCAATGGGATATTTCATAGAGGCCTAGTAATCACATCAGGTACATATAATTATTTTTGTTTTACATTTATTAAAGTTAATTATTTTTCATTTTTATTCCAGCTCCACTGCCCAGTTTTGGATTGCATATGAGTTCTCCTTCCCCACTTTTGCTAAAGATTATGTCCCTCTGCTTTAGTTCGAGTAACCACTATTCATTTAGCTGCAATAGATTTTATCCCTTGCAATATAAAATAACAGCAATAAATCTTCCCACCACACATAGGCCTGGAATTCAAAAGCCATCCAATCAAAGACAGACTCTTGGAAGATGTTGATTAGAGCAAAAAAAGGGATTATTATGTCTGGCTGCATGATGCTCCTGAAAGCCATCTTCAGACATTTCATTCCCCTTGTTGTCACCCCATATGAACTCTTTATCATCATCATCATTGTCAAGATTTGAGTATTCACCCCCTCCCCCAGTGGTGGGATTCAAATATGTGAACAACTGGTTCTCTGTGTGGATGCCACTTCCAGAAGTCCATTCTGGACCTGGGCAACAAAAAAAATAGCTACCAGTTCTGCGGAACTGGTGC
>NW_015387067.1:196765-205284 GCF_001527695.2 Protobothrops mucrosquamatus | reverse complement strand
CATTTCATTCCCCTTGTTGTCACCCCATATGAACTCTTTATCATCATCATCATTGTCAAGATTTGAGTATTCACCCCCTCCCCCAGTGGTGGGATTCAAATATGTGAACAACTGGTTCTCTGTGTGGATGCCACTTCCAGAAGTCCATTCTGGACCTGGGCAACAAAAAAAATAGCTACCAGTTCTGCGGAACTGGTGCAAATTGGCTGAATCCCACCACTGACCCCCCCATATAAGTAGGGTATTGATTTTTGAAGTGAAAAGATTGATTTCCCCCCACCTGTTTTATTACAAAGCTCAAGGCTTTTAATAAATGAATATGTGGCCTTTCAGTGAATTAATGGAGCTTCCTCTGTTGGACCCACTCTTAAGATATCATTTAGATATATTGAAAGTCTTATTTCTAAGGCTGTTAGAATGGACCCTGCAGCTCTGAATAACATTGTGAATGATCTCAGGGCTGTAAAAGACATAGCCAGATAATGTAAGATTGTGCTTTCATGCAGTTTATGCATCTCTACATCATAGACAATTTAGGGATCCTTCAGAGGTTTTTTTCTCCTTTATCACTACAATTACTATTATAGATACTGGAATAGTAGTTAGCATAGTGATTTAATGTTTTATTCATATTTTATTCATATTCAATTATGTTCATAATTGAAAATAACACAGAGAGAAGGGACATTGGTTACTCTATTTACAGCATCTTCTCAAGAGAGTACATAGTCTAAGAACTATCCTTTTCCTGGCAATTATCTGGATAAAAGTAAGGACTGCCTTTTATTAAAGTGTGGTCTATAAATAGAATCTGATCAGTTTTGATTACCTAAATATATACACCATGGTCAAACTCATGTTTGCCATATGAATATTACTGTGTGATATTATTGCTCTCTTAAAAAGTAATTTTGAACCTTACATTTAATTCCTTCCTCCTCAAAGGCCTATAATTTTCATTTTCTTGTGAGGTCTTGTTTTTGTTTATTTGTTTTTGGTATTTTGGGGGGAGGTGGGGAAGCCCATGCCCATGTGAATAGGTAAATCTAAAATAAAACATGTTGCAGCTATAAACATCTTCCTAAATAATCTAAGACTAATTTTCACCCAAGAACCTAAAAAACATTTTAAAACTACTATTTTAACCCAAATTTTTACAGTTTTTAAATGTATTTATTTTATATGACTCTAATTCAGAGTTCCCCAAACTTTCCGGATTGGCAATCCAGAGGGGGGTGAAAGAGGGATGGTTTTGTGGAAGATGAGGTGTGTACACTCGTGTGCACGCACAAGCACCCGTTGCTCATGCGAGTGAGGCTGAGAGCACTTGTGATGTTCATGTGAGTGAGGCCACAAGTGCTCATGCAAGTGGGCCACAGTGCCTGCAACACTCGCACAAGTCAGACCCTGAGCACCCACAATGCTCAAGTCAGTGATGGGATTCAAATATGTGAACAACCGGTTCTTTGTGTGGATGCTGCTTCTGGCAGTCCATTCTGGGCCTGGGCAACAAAAAATTAGCTACTGATTCTGCCAAACTGGTGCAAACTGGCTGAATCCCACCACTGGCTCAAGTGAGTGGGACTGTGCATGCACATATGAGTGCACCACCCAGCCACTCACATGACCCGGTTGTGAATAGGCCATGGACTGATAGTGGGCTGCGGCTCACAGGTTGGGGATTCCTGCTCTAAGCAGCTTACACTTTAAAAGCAAAAAATCAGAATTGAGAAAAAGATCACAAATGTTCAGAACAGAATCCAAACACAACACAACAAACTAACATATTAGGACTCAGCAGCCACCTATCCTAAGTCCTGGAAGAGCAACCAACTCATCAGGATGGCAGCTATATGGTTCTCTGGGATACTACTCCATACCAAGACAGAGAAGACAATTCTTAGGCCCTAATACATGACAATATTTACTTGAGTGGATCTGGAATGTCCACCAAATCTTTGGTAAGATTTGCCAAATCTTACCAAATATGCAGGAATTATGGAAAAGAGATAGTTCTTCAAATAACAAGGTCTATATTATAAAGGTCTTCATAAGTGATAACTAGTACCTTGAATTGCAAGCAGAAGTCCACTGACAAACAGTGAAGTTTGTGCACCAGCTCTGTTACATTACTATATTGTGGCATACACATTACTACCCATCACACATCAACTTAGACCAATTGTAGACTCTGGGTGATCTTCAAGGGAAATTCAGATAGAATATATTAAAATAGTCTAACCATGACTAGATCATGAGTGACCATCTGAAGGGTTTTATACTAGACTGCACTGATTCCAAAATCACTCATTATACACTTATTCTAAATTCATGAGAACCTGAAGTCTTGTGCTTCCTGTTTACAGTATATTAGGCCTTTTGCAAACATTCCCTAAAATTGTAACGTTCAAGACAAAGTTGGAAGGGAATTAAACTGTACTCACTGGAGCTTCAATAAGATTCCCAACATGATGAAAGAGCCATCTTTATTCATATAGGAATCAGAGATTACTTCTATTATTGAATTTCCTGCTGACATAGTCCACATTTCTGTCATTTTAACACAGTAAAAGAAATTCCTTGTTAACAGTATAGGCAAACATAAGGAGACTTACCCCACTAATGGATAGTTTAAATAAATATAATACAGACAAAAAATTAGATTTCTTAAATTTCATGTTTATGTGTAATCCTTTTCAGTTTTTGACAACAGTAAACAATCCATGACAATTATATGCCAGCTGTAAACCATGATCTGGCTTAAAACAGAATCTGCCAACAGCAAAATCAGTGATGGTACAGTAACTAAATGTTCTTGTTACACTGGTAGATGTAAATTGCTGATCAAGGTCATAATTTGAATTCTCTGATGTAACAAATGGCAGGATTATAGTTGATTGATGCAGTTTCTTGCATAATTACAGCCTTCTAACTAAAGGCAAAATTAGCGTTAAAAGGATGTACATACTGGGCATACTTCCATGACATACTTAATTAAGTCAATTAAAGAATAAAAAAATGAACATGCCATGCAAACCTAGAAACCTGATCATTTTTCAGTTAAATGAAGATCAGAGAACTTACTGGAGTGCCTAATTTATCTGTTGGGTAATTGACCTGATTCAAGCAAATCTTTAAAAGAAAGTGAATTTTAGGATAGCTCTCATTTCCATTATTGGCACAGAGAAAAGAACCTGGAGAATTCACACAAAGGAGACTGTTTCAATTCTTATGTTTTCTCTACTTTGTTACCCTCCCAGAGAATACACAAAGAGATGAAATAATACACAAAGGGATTTTTTTCTTCATTTCATCAGGTACTCTAATCTTTGAATCTCAGAAACAGAATGTACCACATATGTTGAAGAGCACTGAAATATGTTCTTCTCTCCAAAAGATTCCTTCCCAATTTACACAAGTTTGATGACTATGCTTTAACTAGTGAGTCAGTGGACTGGAGAAAATTGGTTGCCAGACAAATAGTTCATAGGATGGCAAATTAAAGCCACAAACAGCAGGCAGCTTGGCAATTTTACACATTAATAGCAATAAACTCAGGTGTATTGTCAGTCAAAAAGCAATTACTGTCAGATGGATGTACCTGCATAATACACATGTTTGCAAATATTTTTCTATCAAACATCGGATTATCTTGATACACCTTTATGCAAAACTGAATCCAACCCTTTTACATCTAAAACCATCTGGGAACAGTTTCCTGTCAAAAAGGAAAGCATAGATTTTTTTTCCCAGCTATTAAAAGGAAATTTGTCTTTTCTTTACAGCCAAAGCAGAACTTAGGTTATTTTTCCTAAAAAATGAAATACACTATAAGAAATCCATATTAAATTGATGAAATATACAAGTGTGACTCATTCTTGTTATGTAGAAATGCAGATTGTTTACAAGTGCAGAGCAAGTCAATCATAGAATGTATTTAGCTTATGCATATTTTCCTTGGGTAAGTATGATTTATTCATATTTTTATACATATTGTTCTTTCAGCTGCTCATTTATTTATCTTTCTTACAATAAAAATCCCTGTCTCTTTCTAGATAATCTGATATGTCACATAGGGAATAGACTCTTGAAGTGTTTTTATCATTTTCATTTTCTAGCCAAATAACCAAAGAGCAAATGTTAATATTCATATTCTTCATCAGAAATGTTTTTCTTTGGGGGACAGATGTTTTTATTAGCAATCAAATGCTAAAAGCATTATTTGGGATAACTGAATTAGATATTTTAAACAATGGAATTGCTGCCATGCACATTTCTTACCCATAGCTGACAGGAAAGGACACATGGAAATGATCAGTTGAGTTACATCATATTTTTTCTTGCTGTAGTAAAGTAGGTCCAGGAGCATCTCTCTAGTTTTTAAAAGATCCACCTTTGCTTTAAGGATCAGGAATTGCCAGCATCTCCTCACCTATATTTCTGGACAGCTGCACTTTGGATAATAATTCATTCCAGGCCTATAGCTTTTCATTCTGTCAAATGATGCCTTATTTTACAATTGTCTTTCTGAAGATTAGATTGCAGAGAGAAGGAGAAAGAGGAAGAGGAAGAGAGTGAAAAAGACAAAGAAAGAAGAGCCCAGATGGTAGCAGAGTTGTGGTATTTATAAACAATAATTTCTCATACCTTGTGCATCCAATATCCCTGATGGAATTGCTAGAGTTTTTCCAATTCTTCAAAATGTCATATATGGGGAAGAGATGTTGCTGGATCATGATCAATAGTTTATGAACTATCAAAATAAAAGATAATAGCTTCTGATTATCTGGCAGAACAAACCTCACAGCTGATATAAAAATATACCAATTAGGGGGCCATCATCATAAAAGAGAAATTACTTGCTTCTATCACTCCTCTGAAAGTGAAAGTTGTCATCTCAGAAGCTTCAGTGAAGAGCTGACCCCTATGATTTGCACACTTGTTGTATATTTATTCCAACAAAGAACAGCACAATTTAGCACAAACACCTGCTGTTTCTCTCTTAACTAATGATCTTCAGTAACTCTCCTAATGTGCATCTTATTCGCCATAAGACAGGCATGTCAAACTCACGACGTCTCGCGACTTTTTCCCCATTGTCAGCAGTGGGGTGGGTGCTGTTTCAGCGTGACATGCCCGCCATAAAAGACATTCCTGCCATAAGATAACTCTGAAATCTACCCATGTGAATGAGAATTCTGGCTTAGCTGCAAAGTAGTTAAATATAACATTGATTCAGTTAAAACCAAACTTAATCTGCAATTTTCTATAAGACTTGATATTTACTTGTAACATTCTTATATTGCATATCATGCAAAACATTTGGATTAAAACAAAAAAAGTTTCCTTTCTTCCAGTCATGGGGCACAAAACAATTATCCAAATAATAAGTTCATGACTGGATATTCTGAATCACTTGTGGGAGATCATAGACCTAGGTTTGTGCTATTAAGCCATAGATTTGTGCTATTGCAGTTTTTAGCGATATCATAGAAAGGAAAGAAAATGGCAATTTTTCAGTACAGTGAAACTTCTCAGAGATCCATTAAATATGCAATATGTTGGGATTAGTCAATGAAGTACAGTGCACACAAATAATTAGGAAATGAATAGAAAACACTATGGTGCAAGAATTCTCCATAAATATCAGGGCTCTTATAGAAATTTGCATCACAAACAGATCCCATTCCCTTAGTTACTCATGCACTAGTAGCATTCAGTGATTTGAGATTACCTACCAATTAATTATAAACATAAATTTGTGTATTTATGAAAGAGAGCATAAATGCATAGATTCACTCTGATTTTTATAGGATATTGAAGGAATATTAAACAACAACTGAACTCATTGCAGGCTCTTTGCAGAAAGACTTTATTTCTCAAGCACTTCTTGGACTATGAAAATGTGGAATGTGTTGAAATTTCAGGAAAAATATCTTTGGAAATAAAAAATATAAATACATTTCATATTATTTTGAATTACTGAATCATTTTCCATTAATGAATAGAAAATAGAATTTCTTTGATCACTTTCTATATATAAAGAAATAATGCTGTCTCTCCTTTTCCTGGAATTTTTTTCTTCAGAATTTTAAATTTTTCTACCAAGTTAAAAAAAAAATGGTGGAAAAATATTGACATCAAAGGTTCTCCCAAAAAGCAATAGATAATTGGGACAGTCCATCCATCTAAAAGAAGCTGTACTTGTGGCTTAAAAAGCAAAACTTTAAAGAAATATTCTCACTTGATTAATGAATACAATATCAACAATTATGGTAGAGAACTAAGGTTGAAATGCTAATTCCTCTTTTATACTTTTATGTCTTGTATTTAACCACAATAGGGCAATCCAAAAGTAGATATGAAGAAATGATGTGGAGAAAAAAATTATGAGAAGGAGAAAAAGATATGACCAGTTCCACCATAATTTCCACATAATTTCATTTGTGATGAGTGTCAGGCATATAACCAAAGGTCAGGGCTGATGTTCATACCATTTCCACCAAATAACTATTTAAGCATTTTAGTTCAAATAAAGAAATAGGGAATTTATAATAGTAATGCTGGAGTTGTATCGCCTAAAGATAAGATATCCTACTAGCACAGCTTAACTTTATCTAACTTGTATAATGATTTTGGATGTGCATCTCAAGGATGACAGAAAAAGACTTGAACATCTGCTTTTCATATTTTCAAAACTGATAAATCAGTAATTATTTCCTTCTTCCTTCGGAAGAATTATTAATACAATAGTACAATACAATAATATTTCCCAAACTACAATCAGACATCCGGGTTATAACCCAGTGCAGTTACATTTTTCTTCATCCTGCTTTTTTCTGATTTTAATGCCTAGTTCTTGAAATTCAAAAGTTCATATATTATTTGAAAACCTTAATAGTTGAGTTAAGATATTGCTTCAATGTATATATTAGAATGCTGTTACTTTAATGCAATGTTCTTGACTATTGAAGACCAAATTTATTTATTTATTTAGTATATGGAATCTACTGAAGTCATGCAATCACTGATATATAAACTGTTTTTAAAAAGGATTGGTGTATATGTATATGTATATGTATATGTATATGTATATGTATATGTATATGTATATGTATATGTATATGTATATGTATGTGTATGTGTATGTGTATGTGTGTATATATATATACCTCTTTCTCACTTTGTCAGCTATGAGACAGGGGAGAAGAATTATCTTGAGTTTGGTGCACCCTGTCGGCCCAAATAAGGGAGAAAGGAATAGCCATTTCAAACTTTTTAGTTCTTTTCAACCAGACATACCCTTCTGAGATTCGAACCTGGGCTGTCTGCATGTTAGGCAGATGTATTAACCTCTAGCCACAGGCTCTTTCTCACTTTGTCAGCTATGAGACAGGGGAGAAGAATTATCTTGAGTTTGGTGCACCCTGTCGGCCCAAATATGGGAGAAAGGAATCTTTTGCCTGCCAAATACACACTCTCACTAACGTACTAACATCCAACAGATTCCAAAGAAATAAGATTACCAAACTAATCCAAAAAGAAACCCCCACTAAAATCCAAGACAGAGAACAAGAAAATGGCAAAGCCCTCCTCCCATACATAAAAGGCACCACAGACAGAATCAGCAAGATCCTCCACAAACACAACATCAAGACAGCATTCTGCACAAACTGAAAAATATCCACCAGAAACCCCAAAGACAAAATTGAGTTAGAAAATCAAGGAGTATATGAAATAATCAGAGAAGCCATCGAGATAGAAAAACGCCCACACAGCATGAATAAATGAGATGATACCTCCCGCCTACCAGCCATTATTTACAATACCATATTGTTAAGTCCTGGGAATAATGGCGCTTGAGACGAATCATCTCCAACAAGTCTTTATTGTTTGCTCTACTCTACGAACAACCAGAGCAGAGGCACGCAGGCCTCTATTTATACCCTCTGATCCCCGGGCAAGTTCAACCAATCATGAGGCGGGCTTTTCCCGCCTTGCGCATGCGCACAAGGCTGGCGCCGCTCAGTCTGGTCCCGGGCAGCTTCTGCAATTGCCGGGGACTCTTGCAACGTCCCGAGCCTGCATCTTGCAGGCTCAGGACACAACACCCCTTTCCCCTGGATGAAATAAGATTGCGCCCACATGGACGTCATCCTATAGATGGTAATATAATTAATAATGAAATAGGTTACACAATGTATAAGGTGTGGGACTGTTCCTTTGAACCAGATCCAGTGACCCCCCGACCTTGTTTTCATTAATACAACCAGACAGTGCATTCAGGTCAGCTATTGCTATGTACCTGCTCACCTTACATAATCAGAACACAGCCAAGCTCCCATCCAATCAGCTCCAACCCCACTGGCAGTTAAAAGGAAGAAACAGCTGCGATCACACACCACTCTTAGGAGCACGAAGCTGAAGACACCAGCCTGAAGATGACGAATGTGACTTCGTCGAAACGTCGCCAAGGTACTTTTAATTCTACGCGGGAGAAAACCCGAATAACTAAAGAC
>NW_015387067.1:194501-196670 GCF_001527695.2 Protobothrops mucrosquamatus | reverse complement strand
AAGGAATCTTTTGCCTGTATCAGCTCAAACTAGAGCCATCCACAGGCAGCAGTCGCAACTGCGACATCATATGTGTTTTTCAAAATTTGGATTGCTAACAAAGAATTAAGGGAGAACTGGAATAGCCATTTCGAACTTTTTAGTTCTTTTCAACCAGACATACCCTTCTGAGATTCGAACCTGGGCTGTCTGCATGTTAAGCAGATGTATTAACCTCTAGCCACAGGCTCTTTCTCACTTTGTCAGCTATGACAGGGCTTTTCAACCAGTGGTACGGGTACCACCTGTGGTACATTGGCACCTGGCAGGTGGTACATGACCATCCTAGAAAAGTGGTAGCAGGGGAGGGGAATGAGCTGAACCAGTGGCAGCACCGCACAAGCCTGAGCAAGAGACGGCTGGAGCTGCAGGGCTGTCAGGGCTCAGCGGAAGCCCCAGGATTAGTGCTTCTTCGGGGCTGTCAGGGCTCAGCGGAAGCACCAGGATCAGTGCCAGGCTCCAGCTGGAGCTCGGCACTGATTCTGGCGCTTCTGCTGAGCCCAGAAGAAGCGCCGATCAGCTGGAATGTTGCAGCGTCTCCAGGGTCTTGTGATTTACATTCAGATGCTTGGCAACTGATTCATATTTATGACGGTCACAGTGTCCCAGGGTCATGTGAAGTGACCAAAACCTGCTGCAACCACCCAGCAGACAGGGGGAATAAAAACCAAACACCCCCCACCTCACCCCCGCTGCCAATCCCCAACAGAAATGCTCACAGCAATGAAAATCTCGGACAGGAGGAAGAGCGCTGCCAGGTTGGCAGGCAGGTGTCTTGCTCGGCTGTGACTTGGGGGGCACTTTTTTCATTGCCATTGTAACTTCGAACAGTCACTAAGCGAACTGTTGTAAGTCGAGGACTACCTGTACTTTATCACTTTTTTCCTTTTTGGGGGGGTCATCAAGTTTTTGACACCTTGCTAGGCGACTGGTGGTCCTCGGATGTTGCCATATCCTAAAAGTGGTACAATGGGTGAAAAGGTTGAAAAGCCCTGAGCTATGAGACAGGGGAGAAGAATTATCTTGAGTTTGGTGCACCCAGTCGGCCCAAATATGGGAGAAAGGAATCTTTTGCCTGTATCAGCTCAAACTAGAGCCATCCACAGGCAGCAGTCACAATTGCGACATCATATGTGTTTTTCAAAATTTGGATTACTAACAAAGAATTAAGGGAGAACTGGAATAGCCATTTCAAACTTTTTAGTTCTTTTCAACCAGACATACCCTTCTGAGATTCGAACCTGGGCTGTCTGCATGTTAAGCAGATGTATTAACCTCTAGCCACAGGCTCTTTCTCACTTTGTCAGCTATGAGACAGGCAGTTGAGTAGGAATGCGAGGTCACATAAAATTGAAGCTCTTTGGACTTCAAGTTTTTCATAGGTCCTGGTCAGATGGTGGATTTCCTCCCCGTAGAGGTACAATATTTGTTTTCTGAGGTTTTTGCGGGTTTTTGTATGTAGGTCTTTGGATATTCGGGTTTTCTCCTGCGTAAAATTGGAAGTGTCTTGGCGACGTTTCGACGAAGTCACATTCGTCACCTTCAGGCTGGTGTCTTCAGCTTCGTGCTTCTGGGAGTAGTGTGCGATCGCAGCTGTTTCTTCCTTTTAACTGCCAGTGGGGTTTGAGCTGATTGGGTGGGAGCTTGGCTGTGCTCTGATTGGATGGGGGGTTGGCTGTGCTCTGATTGGATGGGGGGAGTGTTCTGTTTGGGTGGGGGCTTTTTGTGTGGATGTGTGGTGGTGACCTCCTGTGTGGTTTTCGTGAGTGTGGGTCTGAAACCCCCACTAAAATCCAAGACAGAGAACAAGAAAACGGCAAAGCCCTCCTCCCATACATAAAAGGCACCACAGACAGAATGAGCAAGATCCTTCACAAATATGACATCAAGACAGCATTCTGCAAAAACTGAAAAATACCTACCATCCTAAAAAACCCCAAAGATAAAATTGAGTTAGAAAATCAAGGAGTATATGAAATCCCATGCACCGCCTGCCCCACCACATACATCGGACAAACCAACAGAAGAATAAATGCACGCATTGAAGAACACAAGAACTCAGTCAGAAAAGAGGAACCAACTTCTTCCCTGGTCCAACACCTTAAAGCCACAGGACATAAAATTGACTTT
>NW_015387067.1:180465-194477 GCF_001527695.2 Protobothrops mucrosquamatus | reverse complement strand
CCAATCAGAGCACAGCCAACCCCCCATCCAATCAGAGCACAGCCAAGCTCCTTAACCAATCAGAACACACCTCCACCCAATCAGAACACAGCCAAGCTCCCACCCAATCAGCTCAAACCCCACTGGCAGTTAAAAGGAAGAAACAGCTGCGATCGCACACTACTCCCAGAAGCACGAAGCTGAAGACACCAGCCTGAAGGTGACGAATGTGACTTCGTCGAAACGTCGCCAAGACACTTCCAATTTTACGCAGGAGAAAACCCGAATATCCAAAGACCTACATACAAACACCCGCAAAAACCTCAGAAAACAAATATATATATATATACACACACACACACACATATATATAATATCTCATATATTAATATATGAGATTAATTGGTCAAATTGCTTTATTCTATTGCAAGATTTGGAAGAGATGATTATAGGCCAAAATGAACAGTAAGAAACATCCTTGAATCTGCTACATATATGGCACCCCAGGAAAAATACTTGGTACAGTAAAAAATCTCTGAGGAAACTGGTCCAAGATGGGTCTAAGAGGGGTCTAAGGAAAAGGGTCCAAGATTGTGGCCACAGAGGAAGCATGGTTACATCATGGGAAGAGAAGTTGCTATTAAACTAAGTTATCTTAAACTAAGACAAAATGGTAGGAGGAGAGGGAAAGAGGGAAAGATAAGTCAGAAAAATAAAAAAGACTGGAGAATAGAAAAGGAGAAGAAAGATCTGTGGAGCAGAGAGGAGAATCAGCTGTGGGGCAGAGAGGAAAGCTGACTGAGGACAGCGTAATGACCGGCAAAGAGAAGAAACGGGAGAGCTGGTGAAATAGTGGAGCAGGGAGGAGAACCAGCCAGGGAGAGAAGAGGAGAGCTTATTGTGAACCATCCAGGCAGCCCTGGTTGCTGAAGGAAGCAGAGCACTGGCACAACAGACCAGCAAAATGGGAGCCATATGGTTGTGGAGCTGTTGGTGGGGGTGGTGAAATGCTGCAGCACAGTAGACCAGGGCCTGTGGACAGCAGTAGACCAGGAGTGACAGACGGCAGCAGACCAGATGCTACAGACAGCAGTAGACCAGGGCCTACAGATGGCAGTAGACCAGGTGCTAAGGACAGCAGTAGACCAGGGGCTACAGATGGCAACAGACCAGGTGCTATGGACAGCAGTAGACCAGGTTCTACAGACAGCAGCAGACCAGGTGCTACTGGGACTTGACTGGGAGGCCTGCAGGTGTCAATGAGGGAGTACGACAGAGGCAGCGGAGCAGTGGAGGACCCGACCAGCAGCTCAAGAGAACCTGGCTGAACATTGGAGATGAAGCAATGGCCAGAGATGGAGCAGCAGAGCAGCAGATGGAGGCAGTTGCTAGGAAGGCCCAGCAGAGAAAAACCAACTAGCAAACCTCCCCAGCTCAGAAAGACCAGCTGTTAGGAGGATTTCCGGTGATGTAGCTGAAGGATAGACCCGGGGGAATGTTTCTCCTCTCCCCAGATCCGATTTTTGCCTGCCAGTGGCTCCATTTAGATTGAAAGTCACCCCGGAGAGGTGGCTACCAAGGGGTGAAGCTTTGAAGACCGTGGGTTGGCGGTAGCCAGCTCACTGGAGCCAAAGGAGCCCTTGGAATCGGCAGAAGAAAGCACACCACATTTATGCGATCCGCCATTACCAGCTGATTGTCAGAGATGAAGAAGCTTAGAGTGACAGCAAACAGCTGAGCTGGGTGACAATACTTTTTCCTTTCTCACAAGAAGTGGATTCCTGTTTGGCAAATAGCTCTTTCACAGCCTCAGAGCGAAGCCTTTACTCTTAGGGAGGGGGTGGAATTTTTCCTTCCTTCCCCCCCCTCCTGAATTTAAGTGGCAGTTTAAGCCTTTTGGCAAACTAAAAACTTTCTATATTTTAAAGCTGTCTGAGGCATAAGATAAATTTGGGAAGCTCCTGCTTCTATAGAGATTTTTTGTCTTTGTTCTTTGTTGAAAAGCCACTGCAATTTTCATTTTTTAAATCTTTTAAACTTTTACTTTTACTTTTGATCGTTTTTTTCTCTTTTCTCTTTTCCCTTTTAAACATGCTGGGAATTGATACTTAGTGCCACCTTGTGGTTACACTGAGAACTATGTCCACTTTCCCTTGACTGGAGCTTATTCAGATTAGAATTTTGGCTGTATGCCCAGACATTGCTTATCTGAAAGTCCTTGAAAACTTTGTTGGAGAAAAGACTTTATTTTGGTTTACCTGGTTTATAAAATAAACTATATCTATAAATAAAATAGTATTTGGAGCCATCTGACTTCCCTGGATTACAAATACTGTGTGCTTTGGAACTATAATAAGCTGTCTTAGAAGAATTGAAAATTAAGAAATTCCCTAGAACAGAATTTGGTGGATTATAATTTTTACATTTTTTCTTTTTTTTCCTTTTTTTTCTCTTTTCCCTTTTTCTTTTGGGAGCATTTTTCCCTCTCCTTTTTTTCTTTTTCTCTCTTCTTTTTGCCCTGTTGCCATTTTTATTTTTCCTTCCTTTTTTATTTTTAACTATTTTTATGGATTTCCCCTCCTAACCAATAGGAGCCTATTGTATTATAAAAGCTGGCCATTTGGCTACCTGGTGGATTACAATATAAGAAGTAAAGACAAAGAGGAGTGCTTTAAATCTATCTAAACTTGGGGAAAAAGGATCTTCTGCTCCTGTCTCGACTTCTGCAAGTCCAGTATATCAGAGATCAATTATGACAATGCTGCAGCAAGAAAAGATGGTTGTTCACCAAAAAGATACTCAAGCAATTTTGCAAGCAATTGCAGCTCAGATAGCAACTTCATCGAAAAACCATGAAGAGTTGAAAAATGATCTTGACAAAATGAATAAAAAAATTAACAATATAGATTCCCAAATTGAAAAATTTAAGCAGATGATTACAGATAATCAGCAAAGAATTCAGAAAATGGAAGATAAATCAGTTGAAGTTGACCAGAAACTAGACGCTTTAAAAGATGAAAATGAAAAATTGGCTCAAATAAATGGAGAATTGGAAGACTTGTTAGCGGTTATAGAAGTGGAAAAGGCCTCATACTTTCTAATAGAAGACAAGGAAGAGGATCTCTTAGATTTGATAACTGAGCTACTGACAGATGCTCTAGGAATGGGGAAAATCCAAATGGAAGGAGAATTGGATCAGATCTATAGAGTCAATTCAAACTATGCTAGAAGAAATAAAGTGCCTAGGGAAGTCCATGTTAGATTTCTTAAAAGATCCACAAGAGATGAGATTCTAAGAAAAATAAGAGATCAACCGTTAAAATATAAAGAAAAAGAAATAGTAGTCCTCAAACAAATCCCTAGAAGGATAAGAAAGGCTCAAAGAGACTATCAGTTCTTAACCAGGAATTTGGCTGAAAAAGGAGTGAATTTAGATGGTTGATTCCAGAAGGGATCTTAATCTACTGGGACACGAAAAGATACAGACTGGACACACCACTTAAAGCATTGGAGGTTTTTGACAACCACAGAGCATTTCTGGAAAAAGGTGATCCTGAATCTAAGAAACAAGAAGAAACGGTAGTTGAAGGAACGGCTAAACAAACAGAGGAGGAAGAAGTCAAAAATACATACTCAGAAGAAGGAGCAAGACCAAGAGATCAGAGACAGATAAGATCGACTAGAAGACTGAGACCTAGCTATAATTGAAAGAGATGGAGGAGACTGGTATTTTATCAATAAATATAAATGGACTAAATTCTCCTTCAAAAAGGAGAATTTTTTTTTTCAAGACTACAAAAACAAAAAATGGACATAATTTGTCTCCAAGAAACACACATTAAGAGACAACATTTCAAAATTTTAGAACAACTGAAAATTGGCAAACGTTATTTTATACTTGCATCTCAAAAGAAAAGAGGAATAGCCATTTATATTAAAGAAAAGATGAACCCCAAACAAATTTATGCAGATGAAGAGGGGAGAATACTAATGGTGGAAATTATGATGGATCAAAAACAGATATTGATGGTAGCAATATATGCACCTAATGATAAGCAAGAGCAATTTTATCAAAAACTACACAAGAAAATATTGGACCTAAATTAACAAAATCTTTGTATAATTGGAGACTTTAATGCAATAGCAGATGCGACTTTGGATTATAAAAGCCCTAAGCAAGGGAGAAAAGGAGGAAATATCCTACCTAAAGCATTTTCAAAAATGATAGAAGAATTGTGTATTCAAGACATATGGAGAGAGAAAAACCCAGAAAAACTACAATATACATTTTATTCAAATAGACATAAATCATGGTCTAGAATTGATGTGATATGGACATCTTTGGACTTGGAAATGATAATACAAGAATAAAGAAAAGAAACGACTACAGTTAAAGCTGAGAGAAGAACTTAAAAAATTGGAACTAGAGTTACAAACAGATCCACAAAAGAAAGTGCTCAGGAAACAAATGGAGATAATAAAGCATAAATTAAGAATGATAAATAAGCTACAAGATTCAAAAGGAGAATTACAGTTCCAAAATGACGCAATGGAAAAAATTATTAAAGACTATTATGAGATACTTTACAAGGCAGAGGAAGTTCCTAAAGAAAAAATAAGTTGTACTTAAAAAAAGCAGACTTGCGAAAAATTCCAGAGAATATTCGAAATATACTAAATGGAAAAATATCAGTGATGGAGATTATAGAAGCCATAAAAATGCAAAAAAAAAAGATAAGACTCCGGGCCCAGATGGACTTCCTGCAGAATTTTATATAGCATTACAAGATGTATTAAGCCCGACTTTGAAAGAACTGTGTAATGAAATCCTGTTGGAGACTAAAATACCAAAGTTGTGGATTGAAGCTAATGACCCACAAATTGGTTGGCATGCCTTTCTATGGTACGAAGAATAAAACACACAGATATTTTCAAAACCATTTTATAAGGAATGCACTCCTTTTAGAATGGGAAAGAATAAAGGAGAAAAACTATATTAAGCTACCCGAATGGCTTTCAACAATGGAAACTTTTGTTTACCCAAATTTAATTAACTATGATAAAATTGTGACTTATAAAGACATCTTGGATAACGAAGAAAAATTAAAAGATAGACAAAATTTACAACAACAAGGTATTGATTTAGCATGGTGGCCATATTTGCAAATTCAAACGAGATACGAAAAAGATGTAAAGACAACGGGATTTTATAAAGAACAGACAAAATTTGATCAAATATTGTTAAAAAAATGAAAACTTGATTAAGAAACTTTACAGATTTCTGCTAAATTTAAAGATGGAAGAAGAACAAGTAAAAGAAACAATGATAGCATGGGCAAAAAACTTTGGATATTCTATAGATTTGGAAGACTGGCAAAAATTATGGGATAGAAATATTAAATTGACTAAAGCAGTCTCATATAAAGAAAACTTGTATAAAATGTTTTATAGATGGCATATGACACCAGTAAGATTAGCGAAAATGTTTAAAAATACTTCAAATAATTGCTGGAAATGTAAACAAAGACCAGCTACTTACTATCATATCTGGTGGACATGCCCTAAAGCAAAAAAGTTTTGGGTTAAGATACATACATGGTTGGAAAAGATGATTAAAAAACAGATAGAATTCAAACCAGAACTGTTTTTGTTAGGAATATTAGGACCTAATCATGAGAAGGAGAATGAATATTTAATATTGCATGTATTGACAGCAGTGAGAATAGTATTTGCCCAATACTGGAAAAATGAAAACTTACTAACTGAAGAGGTTTTAATTAAGAAAATCTTAGAATGTGCAGAAATGGATAGATTGGCTTTAGAGATTAAAGAGAAAGAAGACTCAGTTTATTTTAGAACATGCATTGATTAATTAATACTGTTTATGATTACTGTTTATTATACTTACTACAATTATCTATTACTATATTAACTATTGTTAGCTGAACATATATACCTGGACAATAGTTTGCTAAATATTGAAAATGTTACTGGGGGGGTAACCCCAATGTTGACCCCAACCCTTGTCCTAATCCCAATCCTGATCCCAACCCTTCCCTAAACCTCAATCCCTAACCCGACCCTATTTTATCCCTAACCCTATAAAACTCAATAAAATCGGCTATTAAACCATCTCAGCACAGAAAAACTAGCTGAACATAGAAGAGAACATACATACATACATAGAACATACAAGCGGGACTGACCTAGGGTGAATTTTAAATAGGGAATAATTTTTAAAAAAANTTTCAAAGATTTTAAATATGACACAGCTATTAATATATTTGCTTTTTAATTGGTTTTATAGGGGAAATGTTTTTTGTGTTGTTTTTTAACATGCTGTGAGCCGCCCTGAGTCCCTCTGGGGAGAAGGGCGGCATAGAAGTTTAAATATAAATAAATAAATAAATAAAAGAGACCTCAGTGGAGCAATGGCTAGAGGCAACTGGGGGCAATTAGAAAGACCAGCTGAGCACAGGAAGACAATCAAAAAAGCAAGGCAGAGAGGATAGAGATAAATAAGGAGCAAATTAAGAAAAGGAAGGATAGGGATGAATTTTTAGGCAGAGAGCAGAAAGCTAAAATCAAATCCCTTGCTGATGAGAAAGCAGCCCTTCCCTTCATTAAACAGCTCTATCCAATGCTATGCTGATTTGTAAAACATAGGATAGAAAAAAATAGGCATAATTACCTAAAACAGAGAAGGTAGAAGCATGGATAACAGCAAAGCACATCCACCAAGCAAAAACAGGGATCTTCAAACAACAAACTCATGGAACAGGTGACTGATACTATTGTGGTATGCAATACATGTTCCATGTATGTGCTTATGCCCAAAGAACAGATTAAACTATGTAAACTACTGGAGGAAAAAGTAAGGGACTTAGAGGCAACTCTAGCCAAACTCCAATGTACAAAAGAAAGCTCTACCCAAACCAAACCAAATAACAAACAAATAATACCCAGGGGATTTGACCCTACTGATAAACCCTTGGAGGAAGACAAATGGAGGTATGTCACACATAGAAGAAAACACAATACTCAAAGAAAGAAGCAGCATACAATTAACAAACCACTTCTACCCAACCCAACCAGAAGAAGCCCCATTAAAACTGAGCAATCGATATCTCCCCTTAGATGGAAACATGCAGACCCACAACCTCCCCCTCAAAGAAAACATGCAGACACCTAGCAAAGAAACAACTTCAAATATCCCTTAAAAAGTCACATCAACAAACACACCTGAGACAAACAGAAAAACACCACAGACTGCAGCCCCGCCCCCCAAAGGAAGGCAAGTGTTGGTAATAGGAGATTCTATCCTCAAAGGAACAGAATCATCCATCTGCAGACCAGACATACAATCCAGGGAGGTATGTTGTCTCCCTAGAGCAAAAATCAAAGATGTAACTGAGAACCTAACCAAAATAATTAGGCCTACAGATTACTACCCTTTCCTTCTCCTCCACATTGGGATGAATGACAGAACAAAGAAGCTTAGTACAATAGAGCAGGGCTTTTCAACCTTTTCACCCATTGTACCACTTTTAGGATAAGGCAATATCCGAGTACCACCAGCCGCCCAGCAAGGTGTCAAAAACTTGACCCCCCCCCCAAAAAAGGAAAAAAATGATAAAGTACAGGTAGTCCTCAACTTACAACAATTTGCTTAGTGACTGTTTGAAGTTACAATGGCACTGAAAAAAGTGACTTATGACCATTTTTCACACTTATGACCATTGCAGCATCCCCAGGGTCAGGTGATTTACATTTGGATGCTTGGCAACCAATTCTTATTTATGATGGTCACATTGTTCCAGGATCATGTGATCACCTTTTGCAACCTTGTGACAAGCAAAGTTAGTGGGGAAACCAGATTCACTGAACAATCATGTTACTAATTTAATCTCTCTCCCTCTTTCTCTCTCTCTCTCCCTCTCTTTCTCTCTCTCTCCCTTTCTCTTTCCCTCTCTCCATTTCTTTCTCCCTCCCTGTCTCTCTTTCTCTTTCCCTCTTTCTCTCCCTCTGTCTCCCTTTCTCTCTCTCCCTGTCTCCCTTTCTCTCTCTCCCTCTTTCTCTCTCCCTCTCCCTCCTTCTCTTTCTCCCTCTCTCTCCCTCTGTCTCCCTCTCTTTCTCTCTCCCTCTTTCTCCCTCTCCTCTTTCTCTCTCTCCCTCTGTCTTTCTCTCTCTCCCTCTCAAAGATCCTTAAAATCCTTAAAAGTTGTGCTTGGGCAGAAGACTTTTTCTTTTACAGATGGGGCGGGTTGGCAGAGAAGTACTCAAAAAAAAAAAAGGAAAAAAAAAGTGCAAATAGGCGTCCAGTAGCTAGCTTGAACTTTGAACAACTTCTTTCTCTTGCCACTGCCTTCTAGGAGGAGCAAAAGACATCCAGCAGTGCAATCAGGCACCCTGGACTGGCCATTCCAGGGCTTCCTGCACTGGCTGACTTAGTTGTCTGCAACCTCCTGTTGTCGCTTGAGGGGGGGAAGGGACACGGGCAGGAGAGATTCCTTCTTTCTCATCCAAGGAGGGAAGTTATGTCGGACCGTCAACTCTGTGTCGAGCCCCGTGGGCCCGACATTTGTGGACAGGCAGGAACCCGCCTGCTGAGCCGCCACCTCCCCATCGCCCTCTACGCCAGCCAGCTCTGTCGCCAGACCTCCCAGCTGGCAAGCGCAAGTTCGGGGGGTCGCCAGCTGACAGGTGCAGGAGTTCGGTGCTGCAGCGGCCTCCCCTTCGCCCTCCTCACCGGCCAAAGCATTGCTGGACATTCCAGCTGACGGGTGCAGCTCTGGGGGTCGCCAGCTGACAGGCGCAGAAGGTCGGTGTTGTGGTGGCCTCCCAGCTGCCCGCTTCTTCGGCTGGAGCAGTTGCCAGGGCTTGCATGGTTGCCAGCGGGGAGCACATCAGTGGCCATTGGGGACCATGCCAGCAGTCCTGTGCCATGGAGGCTTGAGACATAGAGGCGCGGGATGCGGAGCGGCACGCTGCCATGGGAGGTGGCAGGACAGGGGGGAGGGGTTACCTGCATCCTGCCAGCCGAACTCTGGAAGCCTGCCTGAATGAACAATTTTAGGGGGTGTTGAAAGTGAGACAGACTTAGGGCTGTATTAAGATGATAGATGGCTGTGTAAGGAGAGTGGAAGGGAGGCAAATTTGGGGTGGAGCAAAAAACACAGGGGGAAGGCATTAGGAAATAAGCACCAAGGTACATGGTGCCTTGCAAGAGATTCCCGAGTGTTCCGCAGTTGTTTTTCCTCTCTCCTCTGCGCGAGAAAAACTTTTGGGGCATAAATCTGAAACCAGGTGTTCCTGTGGAGGTGGCACAGAAGGTCCTTGGGAGAGGCGAGTACAAGCTTGGCGTTTCCTCCCTCCAATCCCCTTCCTCTTCTTCACCCCCTTCCCCGGCCTGCCTGTGATCTTAGCTCGTGGCTCCGTGGCTTTTATTTGCCTAGCCTAGCCAAGCTTTCTTCTGTCTGCCCCGTTCCCAGGAGTGCCGAGGAGGTACGGCAGAAACACGTGAAGGCGAGACATAAAAAACAAACAAATGTGGAGTTCCAGCCAGCAGAGGCTTGGCAGCCCAGCTGCCGAGAAACAGGAGAGCACAAAGCCAAGGAGAAGAAGGGTGCGGTTTCCTCCCAAAGGGGCTTCCTTTTCTTTACCCCTTCCCCTGGGTTTGTGCGGGAGTTTCTTGTCTCTGACGCTGACAGGTGCTCCTTTGAGCCTGCCGTGAGCTTTCTTGCCCCCTTTGCTTCTCCCCCCGCTTTTGTGAGGATTGTGGTGCCCTTGGGAAGCTGATCATGCTTTGAACCTTAGGAGAGGAGGAGGAGTCCCTTCCTCCTTCCCTCCCTCTCTCCCTGTCAAGCCCCCACAGGCTCGACGTGAACGGGCAGGGAAGAAGTCAAGGATGATGTGTGGGGTGGCAAAGGAGACCAGCGGCCTGTGCCGTTCTACTTGGCAGCATGGGTGTCGGCTCCATGGGCATCCCAACCAACAGCTGAGTGGCTCTGACTTCTGGCCGCTAAACAGCTGAGTCCTCCGGGAGGCAACGTGAGGGCCCTGAGGGGTATCGCAAGCTCGCGGGGGGAGGAAAAGAAGATGGAAGAGAGTGAGGTCGCAACACAGAGAGAGAGAGAAGGGGGAAAAGAAGGAGGGGCAGTTGTGATGTTGGTGCTCAGGGCTGCAACGCGAGTGGTCTCAAACCCCTTCCTGTGGTCTCAAACCCCTTCCTGCCGAGGGAGTGGACGGCTCTGTCTCCTATCAGGCTAGCGCTTGTTGTGAAGTAAGAAGAGAGAGGGGAAGGGCGATATGGATCCCGCTGCGTGCACAAGAAGAAGTCAATCCAGTTGCTGCACAATGAGTCCCTGGGGAGGGCGGGGCCTTGCTCTGCACCTGCGCTCTTCACACGCCCTCCTGCAGGGCACATTTGGTAGGGTTCATGCAGGCTGCCGCCAAGCAGCATGTTTTCCACAAACAAGTGAGCTGGGAAGGAACGGAGCGGGGGGGAGGAAGGCGACACTGTGGGGGGGGGAGGAAGGCAACGCCGTGTACCACCAGCCAAGTGGTCACGTACCACCATCGGTACATGTACCACTGGTTGAAAAGCCCTGCAATAGAGAGAGTAAAGTTAAGAAGCTAGGATCACAAGTACTGTTCTCATCAGTATTCCCAATGAACGGTCAACACCCATTGAAGGGGGAAAAAATTCTAGAAATAAACTATTGGTTAAAGAGTTGGTATTGCCAAGAAAACTTTGGTTTCCTGGATCATGGACTGCATTTCCTATGCAAACGACTCTTGGCAAGGGATGGGTTGCACCTCACGAGAACAGGCAAAAATGTACTTGGAAAAAGACTGGCCCAACTCACCAGGAGGGATTTAAACTAAAATTAAGGGGGAAAGGTGATCAATCTTTAGAATCTCTAGAACCCAAAATAAATCAAAAATCCCAACAAAACAAATCAAACAATGAGATAGGCAGTGATGACGAAAAAGAAAAACTTAAACAACAATCAGGAGATGCAGGAAACATACCCACAGATAGGCATAAAAGTCTTAAATGCTTATATACAAATGCTTGAAGCTTGGGGAAGAAATAGGATGAATTAGAAGCAATAGTACATGAGGGTGGGTATTACATAGTTGGCATTACAGAAACCTGGTGGGATGAAACCCATGAATGGAATGGACTGATGGATGGATACAAATTGTTCAAAAGAAACAGATCTACAAAAAGAGGAGGGGGAGTTGCACTATATGTAAGAGAACAATACATATCAACAGAAATGCACATGATCAAAGATAAAATCTCTCCAGAATGTATATGGGTCAATATAAAAGAGAAAAAAAAGTGACATTCCCATAGGTGTATATTACAGGCCACCCAACCAATCAGAAGAAATAGATGAACTCTTTGCCAACCAGTTAACAAATGTATGCAGGAAGCATGCCACAGTAGTAATGGGAGACTTCAACTATCCAGATATCAACTGGGAGACAAACTCTGCAGCAAGTGGGAGATCAAACAGATTCCTACCAACAACTTTGTCATCCAAAAGGTGGAGAAGGGAACTAGACGTAAAGCTATATTGGACCTAATTCTTACTAATAGAGAAGAAGTGATAGAGGGAGTTGAAGTTGTCAGAATCTTGGGTGAAAGTGACCACGTGATACTGGAATTTAATATAATGCAAACACTAGTAACAGTAAACAATCCAATCAGTGTCTTAAACTTCAAAAGAGCCAATTTTAACAAACTCAGATAGAATCTAGGAATGATTCCATGGATGAAAATCCTAAAGGGGAAAACAACCCAAGAAGTGTGGGAAACTCTCAAAAATGTGATCATAAAAGCGCATATCAGCATAATACCACTGAAAAAAACCCACAAGAAATTCAAGAAGAAACCAGCATGGCTGTGCAAAGATATCTTTGACAAACTGAAAGACAAAAAGGACAAATACAAAAAATGGAAAGAGGGACACAAAACTAAGGCTGATTATCAGGAGACAGCCAGAACATGCAAAGAAGAAGTCAGGATAGCAAGGGCTCAGAACAAACAAAGACTTGCAGTAGAAATCAAGGATAATAAAAAGTTTCTTTCAACATATTAATAACAATAAAAAAGTTAAGGAAACTGTAGGTCCACTAAAGAGAGAGGATGGAAATAATAGGCAACAGGGAGAAAGCAGAGCTGTTTAACTCATAACAGGCAACAGGGAGAAAGAACAGGCAACAGGGAAATAACAGGCAACAGGGAGAAAGCAGAGCTGTTTAACTCATTCTTCGCATCAGTCTTCACACAAAAAGAAACTACAGCCCAACATACCAAAAAAACCACTGCAAAAGACAAACTAGAAACAAAAATTAAAATAAGCAGGAAAATGGTAAGAGAACACCTATCTGATCTTGATGAATATAAATCACCGGGACCTGACAGACTACATCCCAGAATTCTGAAGGAGCTGGCAGATGTTATATCCGAACCATTGCACCACATCTTTCAAAAATCCTGGAGCACCGGGGAAGTACCTGAGGATTGGAAAAGGGCTGATGTGGTTCCCATCTTCAAAAAAGGGGAAAAAACGGACTCATGAAACTACAGACCAATCAATACCTGGGAGATCCTAGAAAAGATAATAAAAAACAGATCTGTGAACAACTAGAAGCAAATAAAGTTATAACCAGCAGCCAGCACAAGTTTGTTAAAAACAGATCATAGCAAACCAATCTTATTTCATTCTTTGATAAAGTGACTAAACTAATAGACTAGTGAAATACTGTGGACATAGTATACTTAGATTTCAGTAAGGCATTTGATAAAGTAGACCACAACCTACTCCTTGGTAAGCTAGAAAAAGATGGAATAGACAACATCACCACCAGATGGATCTGTAGCTGGCTGGCAAACCGTATTCAATGAGTAGTCCTCAATCCAAATGGAGAAAAGTAAGCAGTGGCGTACCACAAGGTTCTGTCTTAGGCCCAGTACTCTTCAATATCTTCATAAATGACAGATGAGGGAATTGAAGGGGAACTCATCAAATTTTCAGATGACACTAAACTAGAAGGAGTATCCAACACCCCAGAAGACAAACTCAGGATCCAAAAAGATCTTGACAAACTTGAACAATGGGCCCTATTCAACAAAATGAGTTTCAATGTGGAGAAAAGCAAAGTTTTACATTTAGGCAGGACAAATCAAAGGTACAAGTACAGATTAGGCGAGACCTGGCTTAAAAACAATAACTGTGAGAGGGACCTTGGAGTCCTAGTGGACGATCACTTTATGAGCCAGCAGTGTGCAGCAGCAACCCAAAAAGCTAATATAATCCTGGGTTGTATAAACAGAGGCATAGAATCAAGATCACGCAAAGTATTAGTACCGCTTTATAAAACCCTAGTAAGACCACATCTGGAATACTGCAGCCAATTTTGGTCACCATACTACAAAAAAGATGTTGAGACTTTGGAAAAAGTTCAGAGAAGGGCAACTAAAATGATCCAAGGCCTGGAGACTAAAACATATGAAGAATGGCTGAGGACTTGGGTTTGGCTAGTCTAAAGAAAAGAAGAAATAGGGGGGACATGATAGCAGTATTCTAGTATTTGAGGGGCTGACACAAAGAAGAGGGCATCAAACTATTCTCCAAAATACCAGAGGGCAGGACAAGAAACAATGGTTGGAAACTGACCAGAGGGAAGCAACCTGGAATTAAGGAGAAACTTCCTAACAGTGAGGACAATTAACCAGTGGAACAGCTTGCCTCCATATATCGTGGGCGCTCTATCACTGGAGATTTTTTTTCCCCATTTTTCTTTTTTTAAAATAAATTTTGTATTAATTTTTCATTAAGAAACAAAAAACATAAATCTTTTATCACAATATCAACCAGAAAAAAACACATCAAACAGTACATTCACGGACGTGTCCGGTGTCCCCCTCCCGCACCCCCCTCTCACCTACCTACACCTTCCTCCTCCTTATCTTACCACCACTCCTCCTTCCTCCCTCTTTCCTGCTTCCCTTTCTT